>NC_071671.1:14775681-15078712 GCF_028554725.1 Zeugodacus cucurbitae
CCAGCCTTCTGCAGATGGTTTAAAATGATTTCCTGACAAACTTCTATTTCCTGGGCGATGTCACGAGATACCACATGCCGGTCTAACTCAATGTTTTCTATGATTTGATCGGTATTCGTCGTCACAGGTCTTTCGTCTAACTCGATGTTTTCCATGATATGATCGGTATTCGTGGTCACAGTTCTTCCGCCGGCTGGCTTATCCATGGTGTCGTTTTCACCCGCTCTGAATCGAGACCATTCCCCGCAGTTCGAAGTTATAGAGGTGATAAAGTACCATCACCCAAAACACCATTAACCTCACGGAACGTTTCTGTAGCGGATTTGCCATTAACGAAGGAAAACTTTAGCGCGAATTTCGGCGTCAGTGAACTCCATGTTTACGCGTCTATAACTGTTGAACGCAATATCAAAACTAATCATGCATAGCGTCGTTTTGTAGGTTATTTCAAGACCTTTCAAATATCTATATCAAATATTGCCAGATATGAGCTCTGTATCGCTATATATATTCAAAAGACAAAAAAGCGGAAGGGAGATATTTGCATGATACAGCATGTGGCATGACCCATAAAAATAGTATTTGAATTGCAGCATTGTCAGAGGACGCACTGAACACTTTCGAAGGACGCACACCAATAAACTACTCCACTTATGAAGTATATATGTAGGTTATCCAATGGTTGGTTGTTTAAGGTTTTATCGTTGTTGGTAAACGATTTAAGCGCGATTTAAATGCGCCTTCAGCTTAAATTGCCGTGCCACGTACTTGAGTAGCTGCTAGCGCGAGCTACAGTGGCTGCCACATGTCCCATTGTACTCGCGGCGGCACTTGGTTGGCAATTCTGTGGCAGTGAAGTGCAAAATAATTGCTGTTGTTGCAGCTGGCATGAATGCAATGTTGCAAATCACAAAACGCATACGTAAGCGCATGAATCCAACCACAAGAATATATTATTATTGCCAACTGTTGCTTATTAGCTATACTCAGATGGGTGGTTGTTGCTTCTTTGTTGTTCTTGTTTTCTTTATAACATTCTGCATTTTTCTATATTTGTGGTTGTAACTTTTAATTTGCCTATTCATTTTTATTGTTATTGTTGTTGTCTATGCGTTGTCTATGCATTCGCAAGATGCTGATTTATGAGCGTTTACAGCCAGCACAAGCAATTACGCAGATATATGATTTTGAGAATCCGTTTTTAAATAGTTGCTAGCACATTCTTCTCCTTAATTGCCCCATTTTATTGAGCATGCGTTTAGGTACCACTCTAGAAATGCCTAACAGTTGGTAGTACAACAAAAGGAATCTAGGGGAAGAGCTTTAAGACAGTATTTTGGTATAGAAAAGCGGTTTTAGCAAGTCAGAGTTCTCAAGAAGTTGCTTAACGACATATCTGTGCTGAACTATAATTGTTTGATATTATTATTTAATATGACACTCATAACGTCTCCCCAATGAAAGCTTCTGATTAGAGTCCAAATTCTACTAGGATACTACCCGACTACCAACGGATAATTTTAAACAACAACAACTAAACTGTCATTTCTTATAAAAGCTCTATGGGTTTCATATATAAAAATAATGAAACAGTTACATTGCTGGTTGTTTCAAAAGTGACCACTCACGCATTATCTAGTTTAGTATTAGGGATAGAACGGAATTTTAGCCAATGAAATACGAAACTCACACATTATTTTTACTGCCCACAGCACGTGCTTTTGTTCTCGTCTGCTGATTCTGCCGCTAACTCGTATGGCAACAATAAAACGCATTTTCTGCCATCAGCAGTACTCATAATTTTAAGCGTGCGCCAGCGCTGCGGGTTAATTCACAAGTATGTGTCATGCCATATATCAAATAGAATTATTGAATGTCGAATCGTACTAAAATGTATGTACTAAGACCTGCCTTTTTGTGTGTGTGTGTGCTGAGACTGCTATTTGTATTTAGTGTTGCATGCTTCTCCTATTGTTGGCGGCAATAATGAATCGCTTCGTGGGGCAAATTAAGTGCTATAAAAAGTAAAACAAAATGCAACAAAATGACAGAAAATCTGAAATTTACCAAAGTCATCGTTGCACATAATTGCTTGATAACTGATTGCGCTAAATTGCATTGCGAACACTGATTGCATCGCTTGCTGGCGCCTAGGACCAACAGAAGCAACAATTCGCTATAACTGGCGGCGGGTCAAGAACGCAACTGGTATGGAATATAATAGGCAGTGAGTACATAAATATAGCATTTTATTAAATTACTTTGTGGAAAGTTCTCAGGTGATAATATACTGATACATAATCAAGACGAATATCAATCATTTAAATGTTTATTATAAACAATAAGGCAACTCTACAGTCCCTTGACATAACATTAATATACTGGGAACGGATCGGAGGTGTTCTAGCACAAGATGACGTGGCTTGACGTAAGTACTAGTTATGAGGACGCGACATTTCTTTGGGACATAAAGGGCACTTAATATTTGAACGGACGCTATTTTTCAAACTAGTTTAGAAGAAAGCGATTTCTCTTTGATTTTTATCTTCCGATAGACATGGTCTTCTTGAATGTTTATTTATGATAAATTTTCGACATTAAAAATTAATAGTGATTCAGTTCATAATATTCCATAAAATTTACCTATTAAAAAGATGTTCTTACTTTTTAGGACATTTCTAGCAAATACTAGCCTTTACCCGAAAATTCTTTTTGCAATTTTATATCGATTTCGTATAAACTAATTTTCCGCGTGCAATGATTTGAAATTTTATTTTAAATGTTTATGCTCTAAAGCACTTCGAATGCTCCTGGCAGTTCAAGAATCACTAACTAGTACACCGCTATGATATTCATACCTACAATTAATGGGCTAATGCGTAATACTTTCATTCCAAAAACACACTTCATTTGTTAAACGAGCGTGTTATATTACAAACGAAGCTTTTATGAGCGCACAAAACTATATATATATATATACATATTTGGCGTAGGAACCGCTTTAAGCGATTATAGCCGAATCCACCAGAGCGCGCCACTAATTCCTCCTTTTTGCTTTTTGGCGCCAACTGGAAACACCAAGTGAAGCCAGGTCACTTTGCACTTGGTCTTTCCACCGGAGTGGAGGTCGTCCTCTTCCGCGGCTTCCTCCAGTGGGTACTGCATCGAATACTTTCAGAGCTGGAGCGTTTTCTTCTATCCGTACAACATGACCTAGCCAGCGTAGCCGATGTCTTTTTATTCGCTGAACTATGTCAATGTCGTCGTATAAATCGTACAGCTCATCGTTCCATCATCTGCGTTATTCGCCGTTGCCAATGTTTAGAGGACAATAAATCTTGCGCAAAACCTTTCTCTCGAAAACCCCAAGAGTCGTCTCATCGGATGTTGTCATCGTCCACGCTTCAGCGCCATACATCAGGACGGGAATAATGAGCGACTTACAGAGTTTGATTTTGGTTCGTCGAGAGAGGACTTTACTTTTCAATTGCCTACTCAGTCCAAAGTAGCACCTGTTGGCAAGAGTGATTCGGCGTTGGATTTCAAGGCTGACATTGTTGGTGTTGTTAATGCTGGTTCCCAGATGAACGAAATTATCTAAAACTTCAAAGTTATGACTGTCAACAGTGACGTGGGAGCCAAGACGCGAGTGCGCTGACTGTTTGTTTGATGACAGGAGATATTTCGTCTTGTCCTCATTCACCACCAGACCCATACGCTTCGCTTCTTTATATAGTCTGGAAAACGCAGAACAAACGGCGCGGTTGTTGCTTCCGATGATATCAATATCATCGGCATACGCCAGGAGCTGTACACTCTTGTAGAAGATTGTACCCTCTCTATTTAGTTCTGCAGCTCGTATTATTTTTTCCAGCAATAGATTGAAGAAGTCGCACGATAGTGAGTCACCCTGTCTGAAGCCTCGTTTGGTATCGAACGGCTCGGAGAGGTCCTTCCCGATCCTGACGGAGCTTTTGGTGTTGCTCAACGTCAGCTTACATAGCCGTATTAGTTTTGCAGGGATACCAAATTCAGACATCACGGCATAAAGGCAGCTCCTTTTCGTGCTATCGAAGGCAGCTTTAAAATCGATAAAAAGATGGTGAGTATCGATTCTTCTCTCTCGGGTCTTTTCCAAGATTTGGCGCATGGTGAATATCTGGTCCATTGTAGATTTTCCAGGTCTAAAGCCACACTGATAAGGTCCAATCAGTTCGTTGACGGTGGGCTTTAGTCTTTCACACAATATGCTCGACAAAACCTTATATGCGATATTGAGGAGACTTATACCACGGCAGAGCACACTAAGATTCCAATCGTCAGGCATGCTTTCTTCCGACCATATTCTACAAAGAAGCTGATGCCTGCACCTTATCAGTTCTTCGCCACCATATTTGAATAGCTCGGCCGGTAATCCATCGGCCCCCACCGCTTTGTTGTTCTTCAAGCGGGTAATTGCTATTCGAATTTCTTCATGGTCGGGTAATAGAACATCTATTCCATCGTCATCGATTGGGGAATCGGGTTCGCCATCTCCTGGTGTTGTACTTTCACTGCCATTGAGCAGAGAAGTGTTCCCTCCATAATCCCAGTGTGCTCTGGACATCCGTTACCAGATTACCTCCTCGGTCCCTACATGATAATGCTCCGGTCTTGAAACCTTCTGTAAATCGCCTCATTTTTTCATAAAATTTTCGAGCATTACCCATGTCGGCCAGCTTTTCAAGCTTTTCATACTCACGCATTTCGGCCTCTTTCTTTTTACGTCTGCAAATGCGTCTCGCTTCCCTCTTCAGTTCTCGATATCTATCCCACCCCGAACGTGTTGTGATCGATCGCAACGTTGCGAGGTAGGCAGTCTGTTTTCTCTCCACTGCGGAACGACAATTCTCATCGTACCAACTGGTTTTTTGGCGTTGCCGGAGACCAATTGTTTCGGCTGCAGCGGTATGCAATGAGTTTGAGATGCCGTTCCACAGCTCCCTTATATCGAGATGCTGATGAGTGCTCTCAGAGAGCAGGAGTGCAAGTCGAGTAGAAAATCGTTCGGCTGTCGGTTGTGATTGCAGCTTTTCGACGTCGAACCTTCCTTGTGCTTGTTGACGGGCGTTCTTTGCTGCACAGAGGCGAGTGCGTATCTTTACTGCTACTAGATACTGGTCCGAGTCAATGTTTGGTCCTCGGAGCGTACGCACGTCTAAAACACTGGAGACATGTCTTCCGTCTATCACAACGTGATCGATGTGATTGCGCGTGTTTCGATCAGGGGACAGCCACGTTGCTTGATGAATTTTTTTATGCTGGAATCTGGTACTACAGACAACCATATTTCGGTCCCCAGCGAAGTCGATCAGCCTCAGGCCGTTTGGCGATGTTTCGTCATGGAGGCTGAATTTTCCGACTGTTGTGCCAAAGACACCTTCTTTACCCACCCTGACGTTAAAATCGCCAAGCACGATTTGGACGTCGTGGCGGGGGCAGCGCTCATAGAAAGCGTCTTTGGTCACATCATCCTTCGCTACCGTTGGGGCGTGGGCGCAAATCAGCGATATGTTGAAGAATCTCGCTTTGATGCGGATTGTGGCAAGACGTTCATCCACCGGGGTGAATGCCAGGACTCGGCGACGTAGTCTCTCTCCCACCACAAATCCAACACCAAATTTGCGCTCCTTTATATGGCCGCTGTAGTAGATGTCACAAGGACCCACCTTCTTCCGTCCTTGTCCCGTCCATCGCACTTCTTGAACGGCGGTGATGTCAGCCTTTAGTTGTATGAGGACATCAACCAGCTGGGCAGAGGCACCTTCCCAATTAAGGGTCCGGACGTTCCAGGTGCATGCCCTTAAATCTTTATCCTTAAAACGTTTGCAGGGGTCGTCATCAAAAGGGCATTGTCTCATCCGAGGCTCTGTGGGGAGATTTTTTTTTATGTGGTGGGTCCCAAACCCTACGCACAACCGCAGAAGCGGGCTTCGCCTTCTCACTTTAGCTCGCCTCCAAACGGATGTCTGTTAGCTACCCAGGGGGTACTTGGTCTAAACCGGAAGTCGTGAGCTGCTTGAGTCATATGCAAAAGAATCGTTTCTGGCCACTCCCAAGTGAATGGCAATCAGAAACTTTCCTCACTTGCGTGAACTTCTACATATGACCCCATCCCCCACAAAAAACAAAACTATGCTATGGAAAAAACAACAGCAAACAAAACACTATAGAAATGCGTGAAACAAAAGCATAAATAACGCAAATGAACTCGAAACAGGTATTTCAGCATTTATCCCACCATCCTAACCCGACAATTTGGAACGAAAGTGAAATATAGCACGATTCCACAAACAACCATTTCAATGAGAGATAGAGAGTGAGAGCGTACTACATTTATAAGCTCATAAATTTTATGATGGAGTTGTGTATATACATATGCACATATGATTATTTATGCAATTTTGTGTTATTATGTGTATGTGTATGAGGGCCTCATAAATTCATTGATTTTTCATATTATATTACCATTCAAATTTTTGCTCTATTCAACTTTTCTACACCATTCAATTTACAGCTGCTCTATGCATTTTTTTGGTTTCTCTCGATTTTCTGATTTTATGCTGGTGAATTTATAATTTATTGCAATGTTATTTGTTGCTGTTTAAATGTGTATGCCTACCTTTCCACTGTTGCGTCTTATCAGAGCAGTAAGAATGCTGCAAACATCTCATAAAATTCAATGTATGTTTTTCCTTCACGATACTTTGTTCCACCGGGAATGGGGTAAACTTCTACATCTACGAGCCCATTGTTATTATTTTCAGCATATAAAAAATAAAAATTGTTATAATAAAGCAGAAAAGACAATTGTTTGTCTCAACTCTTATATATAAAGTATTATTAGTCGTCAACACTTTTGTATATAAAATTTTGACAATAAAACATAATAATAAAAAATAAATATAGAAATTAACTCCATGTATAAAATAGCAGCTCAGGTCCAAATGTCCTTTAAGCTTTTAAGCGGATTTACGCTGCGCAATAAGCTACTTTTTTCAAAGCATGGAAATACTCACATACATAAATATAAATGTAATCACATACTATTTCATAACAACACTTGTTTTTATTTTTTCTTTCGCTTCTAACTACATACATATAATATAACGTTATTAAATATAAATTTACGCCTAATCTGCTGCCCACTCTAGCCTCCTTTTTCGCAGTTGCCAAATCCCTTATGCCGTTTAATCTTTGTATGCAAGCACGCAACAAACTTTATTGTCGCATAACCATTGTTAACAATTTCGAAACTTTTTTTGCGCTTATTTTTATTTATTTCGTAATTTTACGATTTTCATTGTTTGGATTTCATAGTCCAATTTTATAGGGATTAAATGAAATATGTGCACTTTATTTCTATAAAATAGTTTCAGTGTGATAAAGGATACAGTTGATTGTACACATTTAGTAATACATATAAATACTGGAGCACAAGTTGGTTTAGAAAGTGATCATTTTTTGGTTAAATAAGTAAAATAATAGATTAGTTCGTTAATTGAAAGTGAAATGTAAAATTCCTTAAAAGTTTTGGTGAACATCCGTTTACCATTTTTTGCTGTTCTTCGAGAAGTTAAAAAGAAAACTCTTTTAGTATTTTAATTAAAATATTTGAATTTTTTTCTTTTATTCTTGATAGTTGCTGTAAACACCCAGGCAATTTTGGTCGAGTCCTTGCACCACTTCTACCTTTTTCTCTTTTATTATTCTCTATTTCTACTATCATCGTTCCGCTCTTCATTGATTTTTAATTCACTAATTATTAAATTATATAATTTTACCATACATGTGTTACCATGTTGCATGCAACAAATATAATAAATAGCAAATCTCATTTGCAATCATCATTTTGCATTTGCGTTGGGGAAAATTACTCAACTGGACGCCAGAGCGCCTATCCAAGCTCAGTGACGCCTTAGAGTATGCTATAAATATGCAACTATATGTTATAGTCCCCCAAAACGCCAGGCATAATGTATCTGAACTCAATAGGACAACTAAACAGTCAGATATGTATGAATAATACAGTGATTTCGAAAAGTCGCATTCCAAAAGGAAGTAAAAATTACGGAACAGTAATTGAAAAAAAAATTTTGTAAAAAAGTGATGAATGGAAGTATGTAAAGGAAATCTGCAAACAATTATGAAAATTGGTCAACACTAGTTGCCGAAATATCAACCGAGAGTAAAAAGTGAAAGATAAAAGCTTGACAAAAATGCAACAGTCACTATATTTGCTTTTATTGCTTTTGTGCTACTTCAGAGCCGATACATTCGTTTATGGTTATCTGTTGTGCTTCTCTTACTTAATCCAGGCAAAAAGAACACACTCGGCTGACTTGACATTGACAAATAGCTGAGCATCCATGAAAGTCTTAATGGAAAATGGAAAAAATTAGAGCAAATAAGTATTCATCACACAAGCTTACGGTATGATCATGTATTCAAAAATACTTTGGCAGCTTTCTATGTTACTTTTCTTCTATCTACAAATTGTATTGGATGTCCTTACAAACATATTGGATAAGAAGTATCAACAGTTTCGCAATTTTTCAATTTACGTTTCATGGTTTGCTATTTTCCAGTATGAGAGAGTTGCTGGTTGCAGT
Source organism: Zeugodacus cucurbitae (assembly GCF_028554725.1). Taxonomy (NCBI): domain Eukaryota; kingdom Metazoa; phylum Arthropoda; class Insecta; order Diptera; family Tephritidae; genus Zeugodacus; species Zeugodacus cucurbitae. The sequence goes on from NC_071671.1 coordinate 14,784,333, forward strand.
AGGAAGTTAGGTGTGATATTTCTTCGAGACAATTTTATTCAAAACGTACTAAAGCCTTCTAAATGCTTTACGATTTTTAAGTTCAGTCTGAGTCATATATATTAATGAGAATTCTCATTTATAAAAAAAAAAATATATTATAAAATTTTTATTATTCAGACGAGGACTGCATGCTTTATTTGGACAGTACTCCCGACGAAACTTATTGAAGTCTGACTAGTGCTGATTATTATGTTTCCAAGATCCACAAAAATGCTTCATTTTATTTTCTACTATATTTGTTAAGAAAATAGTTGATCCTTTAGGTGGCACTGTAGTTAATTCATTTGATTTCATTAATTATATATCCATTTACATAATAAAATTTCAATTTTCTTGTTGTAACAAATATAGTATCTAACCTTGCGTTAATTTATAGAAACATTCACTTCAAGTTTATGGGATTAATGCTGGCATGAGGGATTTGCTCACGCTCGGCAAGTGTGCATTTGTGTGCGGTTGTTTGTATTCGTATTATTTGTTGGTGTCACGTCTAATACGTTCCTTTTAAGCACATTTTAAAGGACTTTTAGGGATAAGGCTTTCTCAGAAAGCTTATAGATTATTGTTTACTGATATATGTTCTTTGTAGGCAACATTCGTTTTAAAATATTTTTGAGACGCTGACTATACGTCTGAAAACACAACTAGAAATTATAAATTAGTAGATTTGGGGAAGTATTAAAATTATTAAAGATACAATATTTTTATAGAATTTATCGAATTATTTAATTTCACTTTAATATTGAAAGACATTTTGATCTACCTTATGAATTTATATAAAATGTACAGTTTTTACTAAATGATCTCCTTTATTTTCAGACAAAGTCGTCCTCGTATAGCCATCTCCACCCAAGGATGCGCCAGGTGAAATGGGTAAACCTGTTGTTTTACCCACTAACATGTCTGCTGAAAGGAAGAAGGCCATCGATGATGGTTGGACGAATAATGCATTTAATAAACCCGAAGGTGAAGATATTGCGCGCCGCTAGCTGTGAGGGTCTGATAAGAGCGCGTCTGCTGGGCCCCCAACATTCCACAGCGTACTTGGATTCGCACTGCGAGTGCATCGACGGTGAGTGTGAGAGAAATTATTATTATTTGAGGGGTGGATAGGCAATTAAACCCCAGTATTTATTTGTTTATACTTTGTAAAAATACACAAAACCACACTTTGAAAAGGAGCAATTAAAATGCCATTAATAGTACAATAACAGTTTTCATAATTTGTTTATAAAAAGCAAAAAATGCAAATATTGATAAAATCAACAAATATTGAAAAATATGAAAATTTAATTAAAATGACGCGGTATTTTCAGACAATAAATAGTTCAAACTAAAATTTAGAATTTGCTGCCGAAATCCAGTCAATAATATCACTGCGGTTAACCATTTCAGTTGCTGTGAATTACACTTAGCCCACATATCTGATGCTTTATTAAAGCGTTTTGATTATAGAGCTTAAATTTCGTTAGGAACGATAAAGGACATATATATATACTTTTGAAATGTTTGTTTAAACCCGTGCGAAGCCGGAACGGGCTGCTAGTAAATTAATATAGACGTACATACATATGTTAAGTAGATGGTGCTTAGAATGAAACGCGGACTGCATGGTGGAACAAATGTAAACATTATCTGACAAAAAAGTATTGAAAAAGCAGTATATGTAGATATGAGAAATATCTACCTATGCTATTTTAGATAGAGCTGCTTTGGATATTAATTTAACCCTTCTGCACAAAATGAGATTGTACCCCTCATAAACAATTTGTGGGTCAATATGACCCAATAGCAAAAACACGTCAGCATGGTAAAATTATTATGGCAAACTCATTTTCTTTTATTATTCAAACATAAAATTAACAAATTCAAAATTGTTTTCAATAGGAGTCAGTAAAAAATACATAAATTCTGACAATTTATACACATAACTGCCTTTACACTATGTTGTTTGCATATAAATTTCAAGCATTTATCGCAACGAACTGAATGCTTGTTGGAGCTTTTAGTATGTGGACAATAAAAACACGTTTGTCTCTTACCCAAGAATCATAAAGGAGAATCTTGAGGCTGCACGACCGTGGATAAACTGGGAGTGTCCACTGCGACTGCTTCCTGGATGTTTTTCACAACTCTTTTTGCAGAAGGACCATAGGGCATTCGCTTTCGGCGTGCAAAGTGCGGAATTACCAAAGATGTGGCCAAGTCTACTAAAAATAATCGCCGCTTAAAGTTTTTAGTTCTGCTCCATCCGGTATTAAGTTCGGTCCATATAACATATGCGTTATATCCCGAAACATCGACCATATTGGAAAAGAGTGCAACTGGCCATCGTTTCGTTTGGCGTTTACATGTGTACGTTGCTACTAATTGGTCCAGCGCATCAACACTTGCTTTAGTCGCATTATAGTGATGTATTATTTCTGGTTTCTTTTTCTGATCATCCCTAGTCTCTGCCGAATGTTGAAGGACTAGCACGCTTTTTCTGTTTATTCACATTTGAGCATAAATTTTCTTGGTGGTCAAAATGACCCACAAATTGTATACGCGTACGAAAAGTTTTTAAAAATTTTTTTAAAAAATCTGGCTCATCCTGGAAAAAAAATGTGTACGTACAACTCATCATAAGACTCAGACTGAGGATATCAAAATGGTTTTATAAGCAATTAGCCATCCTAAGGCATGGTAATACGCGTTTGTTTCTTAAATTTGGGTAATTTTGACCCAATTTGCGCAGAAGGGTTAAATTATGATTGGAATTCACCATCTTCTAATAATGATTTTCAGAGGTCATATAAAATCTCCGACTATATATCAGGAATGAAAACTCGAACCTAATATAATCTCGAGGGTGCCTAACGGGTAACGTTGTATACAACACTACGACTATTTCTATGACAAAATTCTTTTCCAATCATTCCCTGTTGATACATGTCTTAGAGAAGTGATATAATTTGTTCTGAATTTGTGGCACTGATGGAACAAAACTACCATTACCATTTATATGAACCTTAAAAATTATTATAAATTAAAATAAATTACTTTTTTTTCGAAAATTTTTATTAAAATTAATTTTTTTTTATTTATTAACGGTATGTTTATCGAAATTGCCCATTAATTTTTTATTTGCTTGCTAATCTAATCGGTTTACCATATTATCATTAATGATTTTAGGCCATTTATTTCACGGTTTTCTACATTGGTGTACAATTTGAAACGGTCACCAATAGAATTTGCTATAAATTGCGTATTATCTACACACAAAATCTAACCATATGATTGCTAATTTGAGATTTACTTATGGTATTAATAGGTTAAAAAGATCATTTGTATTTAGAGTGTCAATATGGTGCGGATTGCGATTTAATTACATAAATATTATATTTATTTAAATTATATTTCATTTATCTAAACTTGATGGTTAAATTTATATGACTGTGTTGTGTCCTTCAATATTGTCTAAGGTTGTACAATATTTGATAGTAGCGAATCGAAAAAGAATTGGTATAAGTTACTTAATCTGGTATAATGAGGTTTATACTCTAAGAAAAATGCTTTATATGGAAAACTTTGGAAAGAGCAAAACTTTTAAATTTTCGAAAATTTCATAAATTTCACTGGCTTATAGAACAAGCACTGAACACTAATAACTTGAGATAAAAACTTGAAATTTTGTGTAGGAGCATGTAGCCCAGGCGAGTGGCTCTAAAATTCAATTTCTACTTTTTATTGATTGATGACCAAACAAACTCAATAACGAATATGAAATTTGCAGAATATGCGGAAGACTGTAAGGTCGTCTGAGCAATTGATTGGATTATACACTGCAAAGTGTATGTGTGGAAGTGTGAGCTTTCAGGAAGGATGCTTGTTTTTGTACTCTAGTGTAGGATTTTTTGCTGTTTTCTCTGTGAGCTCAACTAAGTTTGTGATTGCTTGGGTTGGTGATTGAGATTACAGTTTGGTGAATACGCTGTTGGCTTGACGCTGGACCATGGTGATGGTGGTGTTGGTCAATGGCTTTGATGTTTTGCGGTTAAACGCATATATATAAATTTTTTCGACCTTTCTCACTGTTGAGTAATTACATTTGCTATTTTATGATATTTTTAATGTAGTGACTTTTGAACCCATTCGACTTTTGTGCGATTTTCCCATTTCTCCATCTCCTTGAAGCCGAACCACAGAAATAACTGGAATGCCATAGCGTTTGAGTTATAAAAAACAAATTTTATGAGGTAATCGCCGTTGGGAAGCGGTAGCATCAAGTTTGTATGCAATGGCCTGATGCGATCGACTATGAACTCGCCCTGAAAGAAAATGTAGAATAAATAAAAGAGGATTAAGTCCACAGAAACTTTATGTTACAACCGACATCATAAGGACACGTGTGATTGGCGTTCGTGTACTTCTCTATCAGTTTGATTAATATGTCCAAGTATATAGCGCTCTTGCGCGTTTTCAGAAACTCAAGAAGGGCTGATAGTAGTTGTACTTGCGCAGCAGTTCAATATGCAACTGAAAATTTTAATAAATAAATTTTGAAGATCTACGACAATGTCAAATTAATACTAATTTTGAGTTACATTGCAATTGTAAACTTTTCGTAGTAGCTGCACGCGAACTGTCGCCTCATTCAGACGTAGCAACGTTTTATCGATAATATTACACGCTATTTTGGTCATTTTGAAGAAAGCTGCGGCATGCTTTATGCGTTGTTTTTTTAGTTGAAAAATGATGAAAAGTAATGAAAACATTTAAATATTCTATATTAATTTAATTCCACGAATATATTTTTCACTTACAATTTCGCAGAATAATGTTTGCATAACAAAAATCAGTAAAAATTTGCGACTCATACCCGACTTGTTGCTCCTGGTTTAACACGAAAATCGAAAATATGCATTGTTCAAAAACATAATGGAGGCAAATTAATGAGCTTTTAATCGTAACGCATTTTTAGTTCTTTTTGCTACAAATTATTTGGAATTATAAAATAAATTTTATTAATTCAAATCAGAATATAATTATAATTGGTTTGTCGAAAAATGTTATAGAAATGCCCTTAGCTAACCATTAACCGTAAATGCGGAAATATGATGAATAAGCACAGTATAATTATCTGCTTAATTGCATTACCAAAAATGTGGTTATCTGTAGAGGGTTCTACAAACTTTAGGCTTACGATTTGACGAAAACTTCTTTCGTTTTTTATACTATCGCAACAAAAGTTGCTAAGAGAGTATTATAGTTTTGTACACATAACGGTTGTTTGTAAGTCATAAAACTCAACGAGTTAGATATAGGGTTATATATATATAATTGATCAAGATGACGAGTGGAGTTGAAATCCGGATGTCTGTCTGTCCGTCCGTCCGTCCGTCAGTGCAAGCTTGAGTAAAAATTAAGATAACTTGATGAAATTGGCACACTTGTTTCTTGTCACCATAGGAAGATGGGCAAGATGCTTTCGAAGGTGGGCAAAATCGGACCACTGCCACGCCCGAACCAAAACCGAAAACACATAAAGTGTCATAACGAAGTCATAAATAAAGCTATGGAAATAAAATTTGGTAGAAAGGATCGCACTATGAAGGGGCATATTTGGATGTAATTTTTTTGGAGAAGTGGGCGTGGGACCGCCACCTACTAAGTTTTTTGTACATACCACGTAACGTTTTGGAATCGTTTCTTTTATGTACTACCTTATACAGTCCAAAAATGGAGGAAATCGGATTATAACCACGCCCTCCTACAATACAAAGGTTATTTTGAAAACTATTAAAAATGCTTTAATTCAGTAAGGGAAATTACCAGAAACCTTAAATTTCATTATAAAGAAGGTGCAGATGGGCTCTATGTTGATGATTTATTTCGATAACCACTTGTTCAATTGGATGATTTGTAGTTGCAGTGTTCCTCTTTTTTCGACGAATTTTTTTGAGATATTTCGTGTACTAAATGATGTTTACGTTAGAAAGTACCGATATACTCATTCATATTCGGGTTCGTGTCAACGCAATATTCTGGCTGATATGAGTCATTCGGAAGAAAATAGTTGACTTTAAGGAAAAGCATATATGTTATTTAAACTTCAAATATTGTGTATATTATTTCTTTCTTGATTCACTGCATTTTTAATCAGTATATTTCTACAATAAGAATATGACGTGCATATTAATAAAGGCCATTAAAAAAACACTAGCAAGCTACTACAACTAATTACGAATTTAACACACTCACACGAAAAACTTTACATTATTCAAAATAGTATGGTAAAACCTGGCGAAATTATTGTTATGATGTGTAAATTGTACTCCAAATACAACTTATATTCAAACACATACATAAAGTTTAAGTTATTGCAGCTATTTTTCAACAAAGTAGTAGCTGTGTTGAAAATTACTGCCGAACGCTTTGAAATCATATTACTGATATAGCAACAGTCGCTAATAGCAAATACGTCTTTGTTTACAATGCATAAATATGCACATATATTTCAAAAATACACGTGGCAACATTGCATTGTTACTACAGCTGATAGGTATATTTACATGGAGCTGAGCAGCATTGTGTGTATACGTATATGTATTTATGTCTGTTGGTGCTTTCAAAAGCAATTGCGTCCTTCTTGCTAAAGTTTTTCTCGCACTCATGCACTTCTACACTCCTCTATTCTATATGTTCGATTGTATGCTATATATATGTTGGTCTGATAATTTCGACATTACTGCCACAGCGCATAATTTTTATGGGATTGCATAAATGGCGACAAGTGGTCCGGCCATACAAGCTAATAAATGCACCAGTGTGAGTCCTTCGCAGCAAAATGCTTGTACGATACACGTAGAAAACTGTACGAAAGTATGATAAATTGCACTCGTAATGGGTGAAAGCACGTGCGCGGCCAGAGGAAATAAAGTAAAAACCGAAATAGTTGTGTGAACACTTGAGGAAAAACAATAAATGTTGGTAGTTTGTGGTTTTATATTTGTTGAAATTTTTCGCTTCTATTTTTTTTTTGGGGATTTTCATATTTGTCCGTATTCCTTATTTATTTTCATTAAATGCTAAAATTTTAAATATTATATTATCTTATATTATACTTCGCCCGCATATTATAGAGCTTCTAAAATTAAACTTAATGATATTTATCTGAATATAAATCTGTTACACTTCTGATTCACTGCACACGAAATAGATTTTGTTCTCCACCATTGTTCTCAACGCCAATTAATTAACATCACTCATACGCCCGCGTGGCCTCAAAGAATGCGTGATATTTTCTTTGCTTCCATTTTACCCAAACACTTAATTAATATACAAGTGCTCTTGTTGCTGTACATTTACTGCCTGCCCCAAGTAGCCTTGAGTAATTTATTGCTATTTGTTGAATTTGTGCAAAAAAATTTTATTTATAATATGTTTGCTGCTTTCTTTGATAACACTCCTTTGGCTTCTCTCTCTCTTTCTCACTGTCTACTTTGCTCCTATTTGCTCCCATATAAATCAAGTAAAATGTTTTTGGTGTACATTTGTTCAGGCTATCTAATAGCAGTCTTTGTGGAATGTGAAATTTGCGCAAATATTTCAGCTGGGAATAAACATGTCCTCTTGAGAAATTCCACTCACCGTAACGGCTTGTAATTTTGTACGTGACAAGGGTCGTCAGCCCCTTGCTCGCTCGCCTGATATTATAATTAAAATCTCTTGAATTTTTCAAATCGAAAGCATGTAGATGTAAACAAGTGAGGAAATTCTATGAATATAACACACAATAAAAGCAAAATTTAATTATTTGCTGTAAGAGTAAGAATATGCTTTTCAGTTGCAAAAAATTTTAGATTTAAAAGCTTCCTAAAGCTGTATTAATTTGCGAAATGGGTGATATTAGTTTATATATGTTTCTCCATTATTTATAATAATAAAAAATACCCCAGCGGTTTCATCTATATCTTTCATAATCTCCACTGTTCCGATTAGCTATGCATACTCTACCCATTCACAATTGAAAGTTGCCTAATAGTATGTATCTCGTTTACAAATGCAGCCTTCCTCAAAAGAGCAAAAAAAAGAGAAAAGCTCAACCACACAAAAAAAATCTACGTTTAATCATAATACACTTTTACTCGAACAAATTCTTAAATAGTATCCTATAAAAACAACAAAACTAACAAACCATAGTTGTACACGAAATACCGGAAATAGGTTGGTGTGTCCGCATCCGCTTTGCATTAATATAATAAAAAGATTACCCAAAACGTGCAGATCCTGGCATAATGTAGGGCACATCTCGCAGCTCGTAAAAATGGCGGTCGGAACAATAAAAAAATAAATAAATACAGCTTCGTATACAGCGCTACATATACATCGTTCAGAGCATATACATTCATATACCTTGCGCTTATAAAATTATATATTTATACAACACTTTGCTGTTGTTTGTTTCACCTTTTAGTGCAGGTGATAAATTTAACCCTGACATAGAGTGCACCTGCTCGTCGCTCGACTGCCCAGTCAAGTTTATGCTTCGGCACGTTCAGATTTGTGAGTGTGTTTGTGTACGGCGACCAGCTGAGTGGAGGATTTTTTATTTTGCTGCTCTTCAGCTACTCTGCACTCTATGGTGTATATGCGCCTCATGACTTTCCTTGAAACATCATACCGCCACATTTCCGCTTGCCAGCACATTATGCTTACCTGATGCGCATTTTTCACATTTTCGCTATTTATTTGGCAAGCGCAACTTTATGCTTTTGTTGGCAGCACTGTTCAACTGTTCCATTAAAATTATTTATTTGATTTTATTTTGCGTCTGTGTGTGTACTACTTTTTTATTTATTTAGTGGTAATAGACGCCTAAATAAAGAGTGACGAATATGAATGTGTGTGTATTATTAATTAATTATTAAGGAGTTTCAAGAACTTTACTGAGGGACTTTTCTATCTATAGCACTGGAGGAAACATAGGTTTGGGAAGGAATTGGGGAAATTCTCGACAAGTTATAAACAATGTGGCCAATATTTAAATGTTCTTTCATTCAATTTGCACATATTTGTAAGATTTTCAACCTTTTCGTTCTTATATATACCTATTTCAACATTAATCACTTCTTTTGTTGTATCTTTTCTACTTTCGTCCTTAGACAGCGCTTGGACCTAATGTGCGAAAGGTATCACAACGAGGCTAAATTTAGCTCTAATTCTCCTGATTACAATATGGAGAAAATGATAGTAATGGTAGTTATACCATCTTCGATCGTATCCATTGGTTTCGTGTTTGAGGACGTCTAATTGAGAAATATTCTATATGATGATGTCAAGCCAATGTGGTCATTACTAGAAGGATGAGGTGCAGCTTTATATCGAAAACGGTTTTTTTGAAAGCAAGCAAAGGTATGTATTTAATATTTGATTTTTCAGGATTGACTAGGACTTGATGATGCGGATTCCGGTCGTGGCATTGATCCTTTGTTCTATCTCTGGCAAAAAATTCACATTCTGTGCCATATTAGAGGAATTGGTGCAGAAAATGCTGTTATCGTCGGTAATTTTAAGTATCAAAATTATTACTTTTTATACTCTCGCAACAAAAGCTGCTAAGAGACTGTTATAGTTTTGTTCACATAACGGTTGTTTGTAAGTCATAAAACTAAACGAGTTAGATATATGTTTATATATATAAAAATGATCATGATGACGAGACGAGTTGAAATCCGGAGGTCTGTCTGTCCGTCCGTCCGTCTGTCCGTGCAACGGATAACTTGAGTAAAAATTGAGATATCTAAACGAAACTTGGAACACGTATTCCTTGGCTGAGGAGGTTGCTTTCGAAAATGGGCAAAATTGGACCATTGCCACGCCCACAAAATGGCGAAAACCAAAAACCTATAAAGTGTCATAACTAAACCATAAATAAAGTTATTAAAATAAAATTTGGAACATAGGATCGTATTAGGGAGGGGCACATTTAGATGTAATTTTTTTTAGAAAAGTGGGCGTGACCCCGCCCTCCAATAGGTTTTTTATATATAACTCGCAAACCAATAAAGCTATATAAACCAAACTTTCTGTAGTCCTCTTTTTTTTGCCGTTTCCTTATACAGTCCAAAATCGGATAATAAACACGCCCACCTCCCATACAAAGGTTAGGTTGAAAATGAATAAAAGTAGGTTAACTCACTAATGAGAAACCTCAGAAACACTAAATTTTACAGAAGAAATAGTAGAAGGAAGATTTTTTTACAAAATTAAAAATGGGCGTGGCATCGCCCACTTATAGGTCAAAAACCATATCTCAGGAACTACTCTACAGATTTTAATGAATTCGGTACTTAATACCTTCTTGACACCCTGATGACACATGTGAAAAATGGATGAAATCGGTCCATAACCACGACAACTTCCCATATAACTCAATTGTGAATTCCATCTGATTTCTTCACTTTATAATTTATACATAAGGAACCAATGAAGATAGCGGAATAAAACTTTACACAAATAGTACATATCACCTCTGGCTTCACTTGAGAAAAAATTGTCGAAAACGGACTATAACTTTTCAAGACCCCAGATATCGCACATGTTGAACTTAGCTCCTAAGGGTAAATTTTAACCGAAAATATGGGCAAATATCTTAGATAATTTAATGTTATTCAGAGGAAATTGTTTTCTTCTAATAGTATGTCTCTGTTCCAAAAAATTATTAAAATCGGATAATAACATCTCCTAGCTCCCATATACCTAATTATAGGTTTTTCAAAAATACGGTGGGCTTTAATCTACATATATGTATTGGTTAATATGTGAGATACTATATCTTTGCGAAATTAAGTGAGTGTATAGTTTTGGATGTAGACTAAGTGAAAATGAATGAAATCGGTTCAGGAATTACCTCAGCCCTCATACACTATGTAGGACGATTTTCGTTATTCTATTAAACTTTGTGCTGAATTTATAGGTAAATTTGTATGTTATCTTAATAAAATTTCTTCAATAAATTGCGAGAGTATAAAATGTTCGGTTGCACCCGAACTTAGCCTTTCCTTACTTGTTATTATTATTATTATATTATGATTAGATTATGAGTAATATAAATAAAAAGACTTTAAAGAACTAAACGATCTTAAAAAACAACTAAACCAATCTTTAATTAACAAAAATGAGATGGAAATGGTAAGTAAATTGCATAACTTACCCACAATTTTATTAATTTAGTAGAAACCTTCCCTTAAGAAACAGCTCACGAAATAAAAATGCAATATTTACAACAAGCAATTCTTAACAACAATAATTTATTATATAAATTTTGATTTTACAGTTACAACCGCAGCATTCCGCCATAACCACCACCACCTTTGCCTTGAATAAACTCAAACGAAATATTGATCTTTTCTAGTGATCTTAAGTTCAGCTAAAGTGAGCCGATGTATGGTGGAAGCCTGAAAAAACAACCTAGAGCTTCATATATGTATGGTCGTTACAAAGAAATCAATGCTTCTAATTTGATTTGCAGCAAGCGTTCTTTCTAGTTATTGTTTTTGCTCTAAATTCTATTGACAAAGTCATCTAAAGATGCAGAATGAATCTTTGTTATATTTCCTGTTCCCTATGCTGTCAAATATAGCTAAACAGCAGTCGATCTGGCTGTCGTTAAATGCTGCCGTCTCGCTTTGACGCTCATTTGGGACAACATTGTTCTCAGCGTTGCTGTCATTGTTGCCGCAAGGATAATAACGCAGCACTGCATTTACATGCTGCGATAATCTTGATGAGCAAGCAAATGAGAACACCAACAACAACTACTTAACCGGTTACAGTAAGGAAATGGCGAAAAAAGCATTAAAATTTTGCTGGTGGCTATGCTTTTCCATGGCAAAATTCCGCCCATCTTTTCTTTGCCTTTCATACCACTACCGCCTTGATGGCTTCACTGTATTAATGAATGCCAACAGCTCTACCAAGCACAGCGCGCTTTGTTGCTTTTACATTTTCCCCTCCTTCTTTCACTCTCTTTCTCTCAAGCTTGGTTCAGTGGATTGTAGCATTTTATTTTTCGTAGGTATTCCTTGCGGCTGAAATTAAGATCTACTTTGTAATTTTGTCATTTCATTTTACGTGCCTGCGCAGGGCGGAGTGGGGGAGCGCTGCGAATACTTGGAAAGCGTCATTTGATGAAATATCTTTGGGGATTATGCAAAAAGCCTTTATGTGTGTGTTGCTTATAATTTTCCAGCGTCACAAGGTATTCAAAATTTGTATACTCGTATAATTCTACCTCTTCACTGTTGAGTTTACGGTAAATAGCGTTTGTCTGAAGGTGAAAGCATGCCGAAAGTTTTCGAAATTTTCCATAAAAAAGTCACAAATTGGTCATATGTTTCAATGAAGAGTTTAAGGATACTGACTGAAGCTAGATCTTATTATGAGAAAAGTGGAACGGTAAGAAACATTTGTAAAATGTTACCTTTTTCTTATTTCTTCTTAACTTCACGTTGGAAACCAAAATCAAACAATTTTCCGAAATCCGAAGCGAAATCTCTTCCTTGGTTTATAGAGTTTTTAGAACGTATACTCAGAGGTTGCCAAAATGTCGGTTATTACCTTTTATGTGTTTTATTGGAAAAGAAACTTCGTTAGCTCTAACAAAACACCCTTTATTTTACTTTACCATTCCCATTAACTAATGTTAATTCATAAAATATTGCCCCTTTTGCAATCAATGCAATTTGTTCACTCGACCTGTGGACATAGATTTCTATATCAATGTCCAGGAAGCATAAGGGCGTGCAAAAATACGATATATCAACAAATACCAACAACTTTAAAGCGTGTAGGTGTTTATCTGTGTGCGTTCATGTGGGTTCAAGTTAATCAAATGAAGAACATCTTTTAATGCGTGCAAAGTTAGAGACGAAATTGAAATCCCAAAAACAAATAAACAAACATTGGAAGGCAAAAAATTATTGTACAACAACAAGCTGTACTGCACAGGGTGACTGATGAATTTTGCTACGCCACATTAAGAAAGTCAAATAATGTTTTTTCAGTGTATGGAATTCATTTTTCTCTTATTCATGTTAAAGCTCATTCAATTTCATTAAATATAGCTTAATTGGTGCGGCATCTTACCTTTTTTTTTCTTTTGTATGGCAGCAGCGATTGTTTCCTCCGTTCGAACTGAAGGGGTTTCGATGGTAAGGTCTTCTGTTGACTGTCCCATGCTCGGCAAAATTGTTTACAAGTCTCGTTATGGTCCATCTGCTCGGAGGATTGCCGAACCTTCTTTGAACCGAAACTACGGACTCCAGTGCGTGATAGCGGCGGACAATCCAAATTCTTGTTTCAGTGTCCCAGTTATCCATTTTTGTTAAATGTAAAAGTCAATCTGCAAAATAAAAAAAAATTAACCATATTCATTAAATAGAAAAAAAAGTTATTTAATTTTTTTTGGTAGCGGCTTTCATCAGCCACCCTGGGTGACAAAACTTGCGGCAAGTCCTCCAGACGTTGCAGCCGCAAAGCGATAAACACACGCATTGCCACAGGTTGACTTAAGACTTTATCGGCTTTTCTCGTTTAGTGATTTTTCAAAAATTATCGCTTGGTTTGACAGCCAAGGTGAAGTGGCTGAGGTGGAAATAAGAGGAGCAAAGCAAATGTTAAAGTGATAATGAGAAGTGAGGTAATGGTGGGAGAGCATGTGAGTTGAAGTACACGACTATAGTGCTTCACATGTCGCTTAGGTGGCGGCATGTCTGTGGATCGGTATATATTTGGTTTTTTTCTTAACAAAAGCCTCAGCTACATAAAAAAAGGAGTAATTTGTTTCTAAATACGTCTTAAGGTTTGAATAGTAAGTGTCTCTGCTCTAATCTAACTCAACCTTGGTACTCTTAATCTTTATATACATACTTGCGTACGTATGTTAAGGTGTTATAGGAGGGGCGATTAATGATGTGTACGTTAGAAAAGAACTCATATTCGGTATAGAGAGTTCGGACCAATGTCAATATTCTGCCTGATATGAGGTCGTTTGGAAGAACGCAGTTGACTGTAAGGAAAAGTATAGATATTAATTATACTTTACATATTTTGTCTATTATTTGTTTCTTGATGCACTGCATTTTTTAATCTGTATATTACTACATTGAGAACATGAAGTGCATATTAATAAAGTCCATTAAAACAAACTAGATGGCTACTGCATCTAGTTGCGAATTTAAAACACTTACCGATAAACTTTAAATTATTCAAAATTGTATGGTAAAACATGGCGAAATTATTGTTATGATGTGTAAATTGTACTCCAAGTACAACTTATATTCAAACACATGCATAAAGTTTAAGTTATTACACTTATTTTTCAACAAAGTAGTAGGTAGTTGTGTTGCAAATTACTACCGCATGCTTGGAAATAATATTTCTGATACAGAAACAGTCGCCAACAACAAAGGCTTCCTTTCGTTTAAAATGCATTAATATGCATTAATATATATATATTTCAAAAATACACGTGGTAACACTGCATTGTTACTGCAAATGATGGGTATATTTTGCATAAAACATAGAGCTGAGCAGCATTTTGTGTATACGTATATGTGTTTATGTCTGTTGGTGCTTTCAAAAGCAATTGCGTACTTCTTGCTAAAGTTTTTCTCGCACTCATGCACCTCTACACTCCCCTACGCTATATGTACGATTTTATGCTATACATACATGAATATGTTGGTCTGATAATTTCGACATTACTGCCACATAATGTTTAAGTGATTATATATATGACAGCATGAGGGCTGGTCATACAAGCTAATAAATGCACCAGTGTGCTGAGTCCCTCGCAGCAAAATGCTTGTACAAGAAGAAAATTGTTGAAAAGTCAAGGGAATTGCACTCATAATGGATGAAAGCTCTGGTGTGGCTAGAGGAAATAAAATAAAAACCGAAACAGTTGTGTGAGTGCTTAGGGGAAGCAATAAATTGGTAGTTTGTTTGGTAGTTTGTTGCTTTATACTTGTTGAAAATTTTCATTTCTTTTTTTCGGCTTTTAATTTGTCCGAATTTCTTATTTACTTACTTTTTCATTTAATTGCTACAATTTTTTATTTTTTTCACTTAGCTCATATATCATATATCTTCTAAAATGCAACTTAATGATAGGTTAGGTTAGGTTAGGTTATACTAGTAGGCCAATACGCCTCACATAGACCTATTTAGGTCCTTTGCGATACCAGATGGAGTGCCGTCACGTTGTCCACGAGGAGTAGTCATCCTTTAGGATGCCTGCGCTTGACGCGAATTTTAAAAGTTTTTGTGGCTTCACTTTTGATACCTCTTCCAGACTCTCATATTGTGAGGCCCCCAAGTAGCGAAGTCGTTGTCTTGTCTTGCAGGGCAGGAGCACAGAAGATGCTTCATTGTTTCTATTGCACCTTGCTCTTGGCATTTCCTGCAGTCTTCCCGATCCGTAAGTCCCATTTTGTAGGCATGTGCCACCACCAGACAGTTACCTGTGAGTATTCCCACCAAGCTCCTGCAGTCCCTTCTATCGAGTGACAGAATGAGTTTGGTGTATTTCTGGTCTACGGCTTTACACATGGCTTTAGCGGTTTTACAACCCGGTATATTTGTCCACCGTGTTAGGATTCTCCTTTTCATGCCCCTGTCTAGATCATCGTATAGACATGGGTTTACCAATGTCGGTGGCGTTTCCGGAAGACAGTTTTACGCCACTCTTGGCAATTTCGTCTACAATCTCGTTGCCTTCAATGCCTTTATGCCCTGGCACCCAGTAGAAGTGAAGACACGTGTTCCTAGCAGCCCTCTCCACTGCCACCCTGGTATCCAAAACTCTTTTGGCCGAAATGCAAACCGAGGTTGTTGCCTTGATTGCAGCTTGACTGTCTACGTAGATATTGACTTTGGAGTAGCCGGCTTCTGTGTTGAGGGCTAGCTCTGCGGCTTTCCCAATAGCAAACACCTCCGCCTGAAAGATACTGCAGTGGTTCGGAAGTTTAAAAGGCTGCCTTACACCTAACTCCTGGCAGTATATTCCCGCACCTACTCCGTCCTCCATTTTCGAACCATCCGTGTAGATATTCAATGTGCTACGCGAGGTTATCATTCCCTTACGCCAGCCGTCTTTCTCCAGGTTCACTCGGAATCTTCTTTCCCAGTTCATGAGTGGGGTTAAGTAGTCGGTACTTACCAAAACTCCCCTACCCACTGAGCTGTGCCCATAAGTTCTATACGTAAATTCTCCTGCCGCCAGTAGTCGTCCCGCAGATTTTGCCGCATAGGTTTCGGCAAAGAGATCTATCGGCGGCAGGTTAAGTATCCATTCAAGAGCTGCCGTAGGGGTGGTTCTTAGAGCTCCCGTTATGCAGAGCGCTGCGAGTCGCTGAACCCTTTCCATTGGCTTCCGGTAGGTTGATTTCTTTATGCCTGTCCACCACACAATAGCACCATAGAGCAGTATTGGTCTTACTATTGCTGTGTAGCACCAGTGCATCAGAGAGGGAGAAAGCCCCCAGGTAGCGCCGAGCAGCTGCCTGCATGCATAAAGAGCATTACTGGCCTTTCTTACCCTTTCTTCCACATTGTGCTTCCATAGCAACTTACTGTCCAAGACGACTCCTAGGTACTTAGTGCGGTCCTTCGGTGATATTTCTGTTCCATTTAGCGAGGGGAACCTCCATTGAGGGATTTTGTATTTTCTTGTAAAAACAAGCAGATCGGTTTTTTCCGCATTTAACCCTAGGCCTGCTTGTGTTGCCCAAGTTTGGACAGTATTGAGTGTGTTAGTCATAATGCTGCTATATGCAGACACTTTCCTGTTATTACTATGGCTATGTCGTCTGCATATGCTACTATCTTGGGGGCTTTACCTTCCAAGTTCTTCAATAGATTATTCACGACCAGTGTCCAAAGGAGCGGAGAGAGTACCCCGCCCTGCGGAGTGCCCCTACCAACTTCCTTGGTCGTTCTGGCATCGTTCCATTCCGCTGTTATCCTTCTAGAAGTCAGGAGACTTTTTACCCACCGTCGTATGACAGGTTCAACTCCTATAGACTCGATACCATTCAAAATGGATTCCGTTGAAACGTTATTGAATGCACCGGAAATATCCAGAAAAGCTCCGAGAGCATATTCCTTATATTCCAGGGCTTTTTCGATGTTAAAAACTAGTGAATGGAGTGCAGTTTCTACAGATCTGCCTTTAGTATACGCATGTTGTGCTTTGGACAGGCTGCCAGGAGGCGCCGTGTCCCTAATATGCACATCTATGATTTTCTCTAATGTTTTTAGAAGGAAAGAGGTTAAGCTTATGGGCCTAAACTCCTTTGAGTAGGTTGGGTTGTTCTTACCTGCCTTTGGAATGAACACTACCCTAGCCTCTCTCCACGAGTGCGGCACATAACCGAACCTTAGGCATCCTCTAAAAATCGTTCTTAACCACGGCACAACTAATCGTGGAACATTTTGTAGCATGGCTGGGATGATTCCATCCCTTCCTGGGGATTTGAATGGACTGAACGTGCGAATTGCCCATTCAATCTTGTCATCCATGATAATGTGCTCAGGAAAGTTCATAGGATATTCCTCTACACACTCAGGAGTGACTGTATTCCTACAACCTGGAAAGTGCACACTAACAAGGTCCTCTAATGAGTCCTCACAGTTGTGTGTCCATTCTCCGTCATTTTTGTGAATCAGACCCGGTGGAGCGGGGCTCTTTGATAACAACCTCCTAAGTCTTGCCACCTCATTGGTCTTCTCCAAACTTCCACAAAAGCTTTTCCTGGACTGACGTTTGGTCCTACGCACCAGCTTTTTGTAGTCTCGTAGAAGATGTTTATATTCGCCCCAGCATTCCTCATTCTCTGTTATTTTGACCCAGTTGAACATCTCTCGTACCTTGCGTCTGCAGGATCCGAGTTGTTTGTTCCACCAGGGGGGCTTTGTGTTGTGCTTCAGTCGTAATTGAGGACACGCGGATTGAAATGCCTTGTTAAGAGCATTTGTAAATACGTTTACGCCCTCTTCTAGTTCTTTATAAGAGTTGAAAGTGCAAGGTCTGAGTCTCTTACACAATAGTATCCGTCTGTAGAGGTCCCAGTTTGCCCTTCTGGGATCCCTTCTACCTACACCTCTTATTTTAGCTTTCGATTGAATGGAGAAGTGGATGTACCTATGATCAGAGAATGATGGTGCGTCTAACACCTTCCAATTCTCCACCAATACACCTCTACTTGTAAAAAGAGTGATGTCTAGAACATTTTTTGATGTGGGTCCTATGTAAGTAGGTTCCTCACCTCGATTGGCTAGCGTTAAACTACTTTGAATGATGAAGTTGAATAGTGACTCACCTCTTTGGTTTATGTCCGGGCTTCCCCAGATCGAATGATGGGCGTTAGCGTCGGCGCCCACCACCAGCGCCTGCCTCCTGTTACTGGATGCAGCCGCCAGTTTTGGAGCTCCGCCGTTGGGGCCTCGCTATCGTGTGGCATGTAGCAGGATGCAAGGAGTATGAGCTCATCCTTGACACCCTTTACACCCACCACCGTTAAGTCATCTGTGGAAATATTGAGATCAACATGAGAATACAGTTTTTTGCTTACCAGTATTGCCGTTCTTACCCTGTTGGTTACGCTCGGGATGTATGTTATACAGTTTTTTGACTTTAGCCCAGAGGCCACGTTACCCGAAGCTATCCATGGTTCCTGGACTAAAGCCACGTCGTAGCTCTAAATTGAGAAGGAGCTCGGCTGAGGCGATCCTACTCTTGTGGAGGTTCATCTGAAGTACCCTCAGCTCCTGATTTCGCTTCCTCAGATTGCTGGGTAGGTGCCATCTCCACCTCCTGTAAGACCAGTGAAGTCGCCATGATCTCTTCAATGCCGAGATCCTTCTCTACTTCACCTTTTTCGAGAGTGTTCTCGTTGCCGTCCGCGGGGTGGCGCTTTTTGAGGCGAAGGTATACGCTACCAACCCCCCATGCCATCTTCCCGAACCTCGCGTAGAGTATGTCATCCGCCGCTTTATTGATCTGGAGGATATAGCTTTGGCCTCCGTCTTCGTTCGAAGATTTCGCCACGCTTAGTATCCTCAAGTCGCTAGTCGGCACGTCCGGGTTTTGTCTTTGCAGCAGCCGCAGAGCATGATTCGGGTCCACCACTCTAGGTATTATAACCTTCGCTTTGGGCACCGAAGGAATGCTGCTACGATCCACCACCACCAGTTTGGCGTTTTCCCATAGGTTCGGAAGCGTTTTTACCGCTTCTTTCACCCATGTCAACGACGGATCGTCCTTGCAATTCAGGATTTTGACCCCGCCAAGCCACCCAGCTCCATCGAAAGTTGGCATGGGTGCGCTTGGATCGGAGTCCATCCTCGCGAAGAGGGCTTCCAGCAGCTTCATCTCCACTGCTTTCCACCGCTCTTGTGACATCTGTCCCAGCGGGTTGCTGCGATCGATGAGCGCAACGATCAAGTGTCGTTTCGCAATCTCATTGACCGCCGCCGCTGCCTTGGACGTTGTCGGCTTCTCGTCCATATGCCTGACGTCTAGCTTCTCGGCTGCGTCCTTGCATCTTCTCTTTTTCGTCGGTGCCTTCGTTTCACCTTCCGTGGAGCGCTGCCTCTTTTCTGCAATATGCTCCTCAATGCGATTCGCAAACGCCGGATTTGAGGCATTGCACCAATTTCGAGTGGCGAAATGTGCTCGGCCGTTCTTTACCTCCTCTCTGGCCCAAGCCAACCTTTTCTCTTCGTCCTCATTCAGGTCAGGCTTGCCTTCGAGTCGGCTGCAAATCCCGACCGCCGCCTTATATCGCGCCTTTGCCTTCAACCCCTCCTTGCTTGGCTTCTTCCGGGGCCCTCTCTTGTTGCCAGAGTTGGTACCCTCGGTCGAAAGCACCGGAGAGCGGAGAAGTTCGTCCTCCTTTTCCGTGCTTACACTTACGGCGCTTTCCTGGTCCGAGTCTTCATGGACTGTGGCACCGGTGCGACGTAGAGTTGGTTTGGCAGTAACAATACAACCACCGCAACCTGCTCCCGTTGCAGTGGAGGTGCGGCCGCTGGCGACACAGCTTGTGGTCTCACTGTGCCCGCCGGTGGTAGCAGCCACGTCTCCCACCGACGTTTGGGCTAATATCCTAGCCCGCTTTTTTTCCTCATTATTGTCCTCCATATTGAGTTTTGGAAATTCGGGGGACTCTACCCCTAGCGCTTTATACCTATCGCCAGGTACCTCATAAGCAATGGCCAGTGTAGACCCTCATCCACCCCCTCATGAGGTTGCATATGGAGCTGACCACCATAACGAGGTGGATGAGGGATTACACCAGCCTTAGCTAGGTGACGCCTGCTTGCAATGCAGTGGCTTAGCTTGTCCATGGACAGCTTGAGACCACCACCGTATAAGCAATGCCACCCATTGCCCAGTCGACACCCGCGCGGAGGGTATAGCTACGAGGATTTCCGTCGACCCAACTTAATGATATTTTTCTCAACTGCTTGCTGAATATAAATCTTTTACACTTCTGACTCACTGCACCCGAAAATTGTGCTCAGAGCAAATTAATTAACATCACTCATACGCCCGCGTGGCCTCAAACAATGCGTAAAATTTTCTTCTCTTCTATTTTCCTCAAACACTTAACTAATGTACAAGTGCTTTTGTTGATGTACATTTGCTGCCTGTGCTAAGAAGCATTCAGTAATTTATAGCTGTTTGTTGAATCTGTACAAAAAAATTTGAATTAATATTTTGTTTGCTGCTTTCTATGATAACACTCCTTTGGATTGTCTCTCTCTCTGTTTACTTTGCACCCATATAAATCAAGTGAAACGTTGTTGGTGTTCATTTGCCGCATAAGTGGCTAATTATGCAGTAAGGCAAGCGTGGAAATGGAGAAAAATAAAGAAATATGAAATGAAAAGAGAATTTAAGACACAATATACCAATCATGTAACTATGTAAGTAGAGTGAGAGTGCAAGAAAATGTTTACGTCGCTTATAGGCAACTTCTCTTAAGCTAATAATTCATTTGCTGTTTGTTTACATACATAACTTTGTAATAAAAAATGGTAGTAATAGCTTATTCAGGCTATGTAATAGCTGTCTTTGTGGAACGTGAAATTTGCGCAAATATTTCAGCTGGAAATAAACATGTCCTCTTGAGAAATTTTACTCACCGTAACGGCTTGAAATTTTGTACGTGAAAAGGATTGCCAGCCCCTTGCTCGCTCGCTTGATATTGTAATTAAAATCTCTCGAATTTTTCAAATTGAAAGCATACACCCACGTGCAATTGATGAAATTCTATGAATATAACACACAATAAAAGTAAAATTTAATTATTCGCTGTATGTTGATTTTTAATTTGAAACAATTTTCTCGCATTGCGCAAACTATTTACATATTGGAGGCTTTTAAAGTAAGCAGATTAAAATTGTTAAAAATACACAAGATCAATTTCCGAACCTAATAAAATTAATATCATATTTGTTTATAGCATCCAACGATAGAATAACATATTAGCCTAGAATATACTTTGTAGCACTTTGCCTTTCCTAAATAATTAATACTGCAATAACTAAAACTTTGGGCGCTTTTCATTAAACTTTCTATATTTTCAGCTTTTCTTTCAATTAAATTTTCTGTAATAAGTTGTCATTCTAGACAACTATATAAAGCCAGAAAAACGCAAAAAATCAGAAAAACAGTTTTTTGTAAAAGCTTTCCAAAAAAATAGGTCCACGGATAGTGGAAAAACTATAGAGTTCAATCTGATAACCTACATGAGAGATTTATATAAAGTGATAAGTTTTTTCTTAAGAAAAAATCTACTACTAATTGTGCCTATATTTCTATAATAATTCTGTAAGCTTTTTGAGAGCTTTTATATTCATATTTTAAAGAAAATGTTTAAATATCCGACGAGTTATCATTTAAATTGAAAAAAAATAGAACCTTTTCGTATTTCTATTCAGAAAGCCTTCAAAGCTCTTTAAAGCTGTTTCAATTCGCCAATGGGAGTTAATATTTTGTATCACTCCCTAGACATTATTTATGTTATAAAAACTATTTGTTACTCCATTACTTATAATAACTCGAATCCCAGCGGTTACTTCCATATCAGTCATAATCTCCGCTGTCCCAATTAGCTAGGCATACTCTACCCATTCCCAATTGAACACCACCTAATGGTATGTATATCATTTACAAATTCAGCCTTCCTTAAAAGAGAAAGCTTAACCACACTAAAAGTAAAATAAATTTCCACACAAAATAGGTGAGCCGATAACACCATCATCAGCAGACCTTTTAATCATAATAAATTTTCACTCGAACAAAGGTCTGAATTATAACCTATATAAAACCATAAAACTAACAAACAATAGTTGTAACGAAATGCCCTAAATAGGTAGGTGTTTCCGCATCCGCTTTGCATTAAGATTATGTGACCGCGCGCTCCGCTAAATAAATAATAAAAATAATAGCCAAAACATGCGGATTCTGGCATGATGTAGGGCCCATCAAGCAGATCGTAAAAATGGCTGCGCAGCGCTCCTTCAGAGCATATACATTCATATACCTTGCGCTTATAAAATTATATATTTATACAACACTTTGTTTTTGTTTGTTTCACCTTTTAGTGCAGGTGATAAATTTAACCCTGACACGACCAGGTGCACGGTCTGCTGCCTCGCACGCTCGGCCACCCGGTCGAGTTTCTTATTTGTTTATGTGCGGCACCCAGATGAGTGGTGGAATTTTCGTTTTACTGCTCTTCAACTACTCTACACTTCATATCTTCACTTTAGGACTTGCCTTTCCACTTCATACCGCCACCTGATGCGCATTTCTCACATTTTCACTATTTATTTGGCAAGAGTGCATTTCTGCTTTTATTGGCAGCACTGTTCAACCCTCTCATTAAAATTATTTATTTGATTTTATTTTTCGTCTGTGTGTGCATTACTTTATATTTATTTACTAGTGATAATAGACTGCTTTTAGGCGTCAAGTGTGATGAATATGAATTTGTGTGTATTATTAAATAATTATTAAGGAGATACAAGAGCTTTACTGAGAGAGCAGTTTTTTTTCTCTCGCAACAAAAGTTGTTAAAGAGAGTATTATAGTTTTGTTCCCATAACGGTTGTTTGTAACACCTAAAACTAAAAGAGTTAGATATAGAGTTATATATTCCAAAGTGATCAGGGTGACGAGTAGATTTGAAATCCGGATGTCTGTCCGTCCGTCCGTCTGTCCGTGTGTCTGTCTGTCCGTCTGTGCAAACTTGGCACAAATATTCCTTGGCACCATAAGAAGATCAAGTTCGAAAATGGGCAGAATCGGACCACGGATCGGATTGCCACGCCCACAAAATGGCGAAAACCGAAAACACATAAAGTGTCAAACCTAAGCCATAAATGAAGATATAAAAGTAAAATTTGCAATAAACGATCGCACTAGGAGGGGGCATATATTTAACTCGCAAACTAATAAAGCTATATAAACCAAACTTTCTGCAGTCGGTTCTCTTACATACCCCACTTCCTACTTCCTATATACCAGAACTTTGAAGACGATCTGAATCGTTTACTTTGTATGTATGTATGTGATTGGCGTTGCAACCGTTTAGCCGGTTATAGCCGAATCGACGATAGTGCGCCACCTGTCTCTCTCCTTCGCAGTTCGGCGCCAGTTGGAGATCCCAAGTGTAACCAGGTCGCTCTCCACCTGGTCCCTCCAACGGAGTGGAGGCCTTCCCCTTCCTCGGCTTCCTCCGGCGGGTACTGCATCGAACACTTTCAGGGCTGGAGTGTTTTCGTCCATTCGGACAACATGACCTAGCCAGCGTAGCCGCTGTCTTTTTATTCGCTGAACTATGTCAATGTCGTCGTATAACTCGTACAGCTCATCGTTCCATCGTCTGCGGTATTCGCCGTTGCCAATGTTCTGAGGACCATAAATCTTGCGCAAAATTTTCCTCTCGAAAACTCCTAGTGTCGTCTCATCTGATGTTGACATCGTCCAAGCTTCTGCACCGTAAAGCAGGACGGGAATGATAAGCGACTTGTTGAGCTTGATTTTGGTTCGTCGAGAGAGGACTTTACTGTTCAATTGCCTACTCAGTCCAAAGTAGCACCTGTTGGCAAGAGTTATTCTGCGCTGGATTTCGAGGCTGACATTGTTCGTGTTGTTGATGCTGGTTCCCAGGTATACGAAATTATCTACGACCTCGAAGTTATGACTGTCAACAGTGACGTGGGAGCCAAGACGCGAATGCGCCGACTGTTTGTTTGATGACAGGAGATATTTCGTCTTGTCCTCATTCACCTCCAGACCCATTCGCTTCGCCTCCTTATCCATGCGGGAAAAAGCAGAACAAACGGCGCGGTTGTTGCTTCCTGTTCGTTTACTTTATAATATATAAATTAAGCATTAGTGAAGAACATAGGCTGTCAAGGCCCCATATATCGAACATGAGGACCACGGTGCTTCTAACCTAATATTAGGTTTTCCAACTTTCAATGGACTTCATACAATATATATGACGAATATGGGGGTCAAATTGTGTATTATATAATATAAATAAAGTTAAATAAATAAATTTCGAGAGTATAAAATGTTCGGTTAGAGCCGAACTTAGCCCTTCCTTACTCGTTCTATATATAGTAGTATAGGAAACAGAAGTTTGGGAATGAATTGTGGAAATTATTGGCAACTTATTACCAATATGGCATTAAATGTTCTTAAATTTGCATAAATATTTAAGAATTTTTTTTTATATTCTGCTCTCTTGTCTTGTTTCCAATAGCTAATCTACTTTTTCACTCTTATACATATATACCTATTACAACACTAATCACTTCTTTTATTGTAACTTTTTGCTTTTGTCCTCAGACAACGCTTGGACCTAATGTGCGCAAGGTATTACAACGAGGCTAAATTTAGCTCTGATTCAATATGCAATATGATATACAATATGGACAAAATGACTTTTACTTTTACCATCTTCGATCATGTCCATTGGTTTCGGGTAGTCGGACGCCTGTTCATGTAATTTTGAAATATTCTATATGAAGATGACAAGTTGATGTTTCGCGCTCATCACGAGAAGGATGTGGTCGAGTTTTATAACGAAAACGGTTTTTTGGATAGCAATCTTGAAGGTATGTATTTAATATTTGATTTTTCAGGATTGACTAGAACTTGTGGATGCAGATTCCGGTCTTGACATTGAACCCTACTCTGTCTCTGGCAAAGAATTCACATTCTGTCCAACCATATTACATGAATTGGTGCTGGAAATGCTGTTATCTTAGGTCAATTTAAGTATCAAATTATTATTTTTTATTATTATATAATGATTATCATTTACTAATATGCAATCGATTATGAATAATATAAACATAAAATTTAAATAAAGAACTAAACAATCTTAAAAAACAACTAAACCAATCTTTAATTAACAAAATTGAGATGGAAATGATAAGACAATTGCATAACTCACATAAGATATTCAATTTAGTAAAAACTGTAAAACATAGCGGCACTTTCTCTGAATGAACGGCTCACGCAATAAGAACGCACTGCTAACAACGAGCAATTATACGACAATAAATATTATACATTTTTGAACTCACAGTAATAACCGAGTGCCGCAGCATTCCGCCATAAATATAATAAAATATATATATATATAATATTGAACTTTTCTAGTGATCTAATAGCTATATATGGCCGTTACAAAGAAAGAACACTTCTAAGATTTACAAAAAGTGTTCTTGCTAGTTATTGTTTTTGTCGTGTCAACACGTTTTGTTCTATTTTCTGTTCCCACTACTCTCAAATATAGCTAAACAGCAGTCGATCTAGCTGTCGCCTTGACGCTTATTTTGGGCAACATTGTTCTCAGCGTTGCAGTCATTGTTGCCGCAAGGATGCTGCGATAGTCATGATGAGCATGCAGACAAGAACAACTGCAAGAACTACTTAACCGGTTACAGTAAGGAAATGGCGATAAAAGCATTAAATTCTTGCTGTTGGCAATGCTTTTCTCTAGCAAAATTCCGACCACATTTTGTTTGTCTTTCCCATCGCGACCGCCTTAACGCCTTCACTGTTTTAATGAATGTCAACAGCTCCAACACGCACCGCGCACTGTTTTGCTTTTACATTTTCCCATCCCCCTTTCCTTCTCTTTCTCTGATTCTTTGTTCAGTGGATTGTAACATTTTATTTTTCGTAGGTATTCCTTGCGGCTTAAATTAATATCTACTTTGTAATTTTGTCAATTCATTTTACGTGCGTGCGGAGAGTGGAGAACGGTGCGAATATTTGGAAAGCGTCATTTGGTGAAATGTCTTTGTTGATTTTTCAAAAATCTCTTGATGGCAGTTTGTTTGTTATCATTTTCCAGCGTCGCATGGTGTTTCAACCAAAATTTGTATACTCGTATAATTCTACGTATTTACAGTTGAGTTTACGGTAAATTGTTTTTGTTTGAAGGTGAAGGGCTAGTTGAGAATTCTTAAACGAGTTGGCAAGCTGAAAGTTTTCGAAATTTTCTATAAAATTAATCTGTTTCAATGAGTTTAATGCTTGATTTCATTGTTTGTGCTTAAGTTGTGCCCAAATAAAATCTTATCTAAACATGGCAATATACTGAGTAGACGTTTTGCGTTTCACAGTCGTTGCTTAGTTTCTATACAATTTTATTATGAAATATGGTAACATAATAGAAAAAATATGTTTGACAAATTGAAATTTTAATTCATGAAAAATACATTTGCGTTGAATAAAGATTAATAGAATATTGAAAATGAAGATTACCAATAAAAGGACCCCGAATTTGACCTATTACAACTCGTTGAAAATCATAAAGCCGCAATCGAATTCAAGGGATTCCATATTTTCTTTTTCCAGCAAGTCAAAACAAAAATCAGCTGTTACTTAAGCACTGTTTAAGTCTCTCTGTTTACAGTTGAGTTTACGGTAAATTGTTTTTGTTTGAAGGTGAAGGGCTAGTTGAGAATTCTTAAACGAGTTGGCAAGCTGAAAGTTTTCGAAATTTTCTATAAAATTAATCTGTTTCAATGAGTTTAATGCTTGATTTCATTGTTTGTGCTTAAGTTGTGCCCAAATAAAATCTTATCTAAACATGGCAATATACTGAGTAGACGTTTTGCGTTTCACAGTCGTTGCTTAGTTTCTATACAATTTTATTATGAAATATGGTAACATAATAGAAAAAATATGTTTGACAAATTGAAATTTTAATTCATGAAAAATACATTTGCGTTGAATAAAGATTAATAGAATATTGAAAATGAAGATTACCAATAAAAGGACCCCGAATTTGACCTATTACAACTCGTTGAAAATCATAAAGCCGCAATCGAATTCAAGGGATTCCATATTTTCTTTTTCCAGCAAGTCAAAACAAAAATCAGCTGTTACTTAAGCACTGTTTAAGTCTCTCTGTTTACAGTTGAGTTTACGGTAAATTGTTTTTGTTTGAAGGTGAAGGGCTAGTTGAGAATTCTTAAACGAGTTGGCAAGCTGAAAGTTTTCGAAATTTTCTATAAAATTAATCTGTTTCAATGAGTTTAATGCTTGATTTCATTGTTTGTGCTTAAGTTGTGCCCAAATAAAATCTTATCTAAACATGGCAATATACTGAGTAGACGTTTTGCGTTTCACAGTCGTTGCTTAGTTTCTATACAATTTTATTATGAAATATGGTAACATAATAGAAAAAATATGTTTGACAAATTGAAATTTTAATTCATGAAAAATACATTTGCGTTGAATAAAGATTAATAGAATATTGAAAATGAAGATTACCAATAAAAGGACCCCGAATTTGACCTATTACAACTCGTTGAAAATCATAAAGCCGCAATCGAATTCAAGGGATTCCATATTTTCTTTTTCCAGCAAGTCAAAACAAAAATCAGCTGTTACTTAAGCACTGTTTAAGTCTCTCTGTAAAACATTATTTTCCAGTCATATCTTGAACACAGCCTAAGTACGAACTTTTTCTTCTTTCTTGTTAACTTCATCCTTTAAATGAGATCTACAAGCCTTTGCCATCACACATGTTCGGGTCAGTTTCGGTTAGTTTGCAAAACGTTACGTTTGTCATGCGAACACGTAGTCTTCCTACTTCCTTCCCATAAGACATTCCCAGTCAATTTTCCGCATTATATTCAATAAGCTTTCGAACATATTCATGGGAGTTTCAATAAGAAATCAAAATTTAGGGTATGCTTTGCGGAAGATTGGTGAGCAGAAGCCAAAATTAAATTTCCAAATTTCACAATGTTATTTCATAAAATATTCCCCCCTTTGCAATCAATGCAATTTGTTCACTAGACCTGTGTGCACACCTCTTGCAAAATGTCCCAAATCAATCCCAGGAAGCACAAGTATGCGCAGTAATACGAAATTTCAACAAATTCCAACTTTAGCGGACGTGTTTGTGTGTGTGCATTTATGTGGGTTGAATTTAATCAATACAGAACACCTTTCACTGCGTGCTAACTTAGAAACGAAACGGAAATCCCAAAAACAAATAAACAAACATTGCAAGGAAGGAACAAATTTATAACAACAAGACTGTTATCATGCATACATTTGTATGTGACATAACTTGCGGCAGGTCCAGCCGCAAGGCGATAAACACACGCGTTGCCACATGTTGGCTTGAGGCTTCCTTGGCTTTTCTTGATTAGTAATTTTCCAAAAAATTTCGCTTGGTTTGCCAGCCAAGGTGAAGTGGCTGAGGTGAAAAATTTTGCAGCAAAGAAAATTGTTAAAGTGATGATGTGGAGTGTGGACCGCAGGCTCTAAGGTTAGTGTTAGTTGAAGGCACGACCGTAATGCTTCACATGTCGCTTATATGGTGGCAAGTCTGTGGAACGGTGTGTATTTAGTTGTGGCAATATTGTATGTTTGCAATTGAATTGCTCGAGAAAATTTCACATGATTGCTCATACACACATATTTAAATGGAAGGAGTAAAATTGTATCTAAACGTACATATTTTTTACTTCCGATGAAAACTTGTCAGTGGTTGATTGTATAATAATATTTCATTTTTTTAATTTCATGACAAGTAGCACCATTTTCTTATCCAAAGCATTAGCTACATAAATAAGATGGACTAGTTTGTTTCTAAAGATGTCTTAAGGTTTAAATAGTAAGTGCCTCTGCTCTAATCCAACTCAACCTTAGTACTGTAATCGCGAAATTCCTAAAATTCTCCTAATCTACTGACTATTATGTAATTGTTTTATTGTTTGTTGTTCCGATTTAAAATTCTACTAAATCATTACTTGAGTAAATACGAAAGTATTTGAATAATTCACAAAGTTACTAAGTGTATTCATGAGCTTCAGGCATTCAAGAGAAGCCTTCATTTAATCTCAACAGCAGATGGCTTTTCATTTTTGAATTATAATTAAAATTAGTAACATTTTCATTTAACTTCATAAGTCTGAAATTGAATTCTGGAAAAGCTTCCTTTACTCATCTACTTACTTGCGGAGGATTTTAAGCACAATAAAAGTGAGTACATAGGAATAAAATTGTGATGAAGCAAATCTCGACAACTCCAACAATCGTTTTTGGATAGATTACTTTTTGTACAGTTAATAGAAAGAATTTGATTTGTGCTGTATAGAACTTAGACACACTATCCAATTTTGGAATCTACATTAATATAACTCATATTGTCCAAGCATATATATAATGTATATTTTACAAATATAAATGTCTTCGTCGAAATTAACATTTAATGTGGAAATATCTAACAAACAATTATTTTCCAGTGTAAGTAATAATATGGAAATATATGTATGTTACAAGAAAACACACAATTCTGTTCGCAGCTTTGGTCCGTTGGTGTTTGTTTATTACTCGTATCAAGTTGGAAGTTTTGTACTCCAACGCACAAAACGAATGCATTTAAGTAAATAAGGAGAATGTGGTAATAGTTGAACGGGTATAAAACAAGAGTTGGAGTGTCCTTCCAGTACAAATAACAAATACAAAGAAAAAATAAAATACAATGAAATGTGAATTGATGCTGACATTGCTGAAATGTTTTGCTTAATTACTGCAAATATTCTCATAAAATTTAAATTTCTGAAATTGGAAGTGATTTGAGATATCAAGAGCCCATAGTAAAGTTGGCGAAAGGTGGCTGAGCTTACACCTCTGAAACATGTAATTACAAGCTTTTCAAGTTATACGAAATATGAGTTGAAGAAATGACAGCGCTTCTTCGATGCTCGAATAAATTATGCAGCCGCTTTGAAATCTTTGGCTGTCATCGCGGTGGGGAAGCTTTGGCCGAAGTGGAATGACCGTTCTGTGGTTAGTGTTCTTTTGATAGAGAAAATAAAACATAAAGGGGAACTGATTAAAATAATTCCTTAATCGTATATACTCATATATCAGTCTCATAATGAGATGCAAGAGTTCCATTTAAGTACTTTCTGATCACGCTGGAATTACTTCCATAACCTAAAAGTATTATTATTATTTAACATAGCTTTCTATATAGATTACACGTTTCAAATGTGGAGCTCTTTAAGTAAATAGGTCATAAATCTCTCTACTATGTTATTTTATAATTTCAGTGCGATTTTCAGTCCTACGTTAATTATTTCACAGTTTTATTATATATTCCAGTTTCACTAGAGCTTATTTACTAACGGGTGATTTTTTTGAGGTTAGGATTTTCATGCATTAGTAACGGGTGATTTTTTTGAGGTTAGGATTTTCATGCATTAGTATTTGACAGATCACGTGGGATTTCAGACATGGTGTCAAAGAGAAAGATGCTCAGTATGCTTTGACATTTCATCATGAATAGACTTACTAACGAGCAACGCTTGCAAATCATTGAATTTTATTACCAAAATCAGTGTTCGGTTCGAAATGTGTTTCGCGCTTTACGTCCGATTTATGGTCTACATAATCGACCAAGTGAGCAAACAATTAATGCGATTGTGACCAAGTTTCGCACTCAGTTTACTTTATTGGACATTAAACCAACCACACGAATGCGTACAGTGCGTACAGAAGAGAATATTGCGTCTGTTTCTGAGAGTGTGGCTGAAGACCGTGAAATGTCGATTCGTCGCCGTTCGCAGCAATTGGGTTTGTGTTATTCGACCACATGGAAGATTTTACGCAAAGATCTTGGTGTAAAACCGTATAAAATACAGCTCGTGCAAGAACTGAAGCCGAACGATCTGCCACAACGTCGAATTTTCAGTGAATGGGCCCTAGAAAAGTTGGCAGAAAATCCGCTTTTTTATCGACAAATTTTGTTCAGCGATGAGGCTCATTTCTGGTTGAATGGCTACGTAAATAAGCAAAATTGCCGCATTTGGGGTGAAGAGCAACCAGAAGCCGTTCAAGAACTGCCCATGCATCCCGAAAAATGCACTGTTTGGTGTGGTTTGTACGCTGGTGGAATCATTGGACCGTATTTTTTCAAAGATGCTGTTGGACGCAACGTTACGGTGAATGGCGATCGCTATCGTTCGATGCTAACAAACTTTTTGTTGCCAAAAATGGAAGAACTGAACTTGGTTGACATGTGGTTTCAACAAGATGGCGCTACATGCCACACAGCTCGCGATTCTATGGCCATTTTGAGGGAAAACTTCGGAGAACAATTCATCTCAAGAAATGGACCCGTAAGTTGGCCACCAAGATCATGCGATTTAACGCCTTTAGACTATTTTTTGTGGGGCTACGTCAAGTCTAAAGTCTACAGAAATAAGCCAGCAACTATTCCAGCTTTGGAAGACAACATTTCCGAAGAAATTCGGGCTATTCCGGCCGAAATGCTCGAAAAAGTTGCCCAAAATTGGACTTTCCGAATGGACCACCTAAGACGCAGCCGCGGTCAACATTTAAATGAAATTATCTTCAAAAAGTAAATGTCATGAACCAATCTAACGTTTCAAATAAAGAACCGATGAGATTTTGCAAATTTTATGCGTTTTTTAAAAAAAGTTATCAAGCTCTTAAAAAATCACCCTTTATTACACAACACGCGCCACTTAATATGCCAATTCCGTCATTTTCGTACCCATGTTGACCACACACAAACATACTTATAAAACATTAATGTTCCAACTAACGGTACGAAATCAGCAACAACACATGTGTGAGCAGCCATTTATGTTGTATGACAGTTTTATTTTATAGCCTCAATTTTATGTTTTAGGTGCCGCAACGAACCACCGGCATCACCTTGATCATTTGATCATTTGTGTGAATTTGGTGAGCACTTGGTTCAGCGGTGTGAGTGACTGCATTAAAAGGGATTTATGCGCATAAATTACACGAAACCTGATTGTCGGACTGTGGCAAGTCCAGTTTCGCGCACAATGTCAGGGGTTAGGTCATATTCGGTGGTATTTGCCACACATACATATTTTAGAGGACTCCTCTAACTACATATACATACATATGTATGTAGACGTATTCGCAAGCATGAATTTCAACGTCATTTCATTGCTCTTCCTCTAATGTGCAATTTTTCATTTTTATTTTCCTCATATTTTAATGTTTCGCTTTTCCTGCAACTTTAAGTGCCCATATAATTGAGGAAACTGTTAATAATGACTGAAATTTGAAGTCGTAAAATGGCGTTTATGCGAACACTGAAAATGTCTTACAAAAAAATCTTCATAACAATTTGATAGATGCTGGTGGAAATTCCACCGCAAAGAACGTTCACGCCTCACTGCTCCAAGTTGTGGAAATAGCTACTGAATGACAGCAGCTTCCCGTGGAATTTATGTAACTGCATTAATTCATGTTACAGGAAGACTTGTCACGCTTAATGATGTTAGGACCTGTCGAAAGACGTTTCATGAGTGAAATGCCGCGTATTATAAATGAAATTAATTTTAGATGGCACAAAAGTTTTCAAAAGTAAATATACAGTGCGATGTATAGCCAAAGAGAGGATCGTAAGATTGGAGAAATCGCTTTTAATTCATTATTATTGATTTTTGAAACAAAATGCCAGTTTTTAATCTTACCAGGAACTGAAAGAAGACGATAACATAGTTCCTCCGACCACCAGATCCACCGTTTAGTATTATTAAAGTCGTGTTAGGTATGTTAAACAAAAAAAACCCAAATTATTTTATCTCATAATCTAAAAAGAGCCTCACGGCAATTAACAAACTTTTTTAAATCCCACCAACTATGGTCTCTGACTGATGATGATGGAATCAATTTAATATTTTAACAATACATTTTTTGGTTTTACGTTTATTCTGTATCTTTCTTCACTTTCGCCACTAAGCTTACTCTGAATATCTCAGGAGTTCTTATAAGAATTTTCAGAAATAAACAGGCACTATTTTAAATTGCATGCCAGGAATGCGGCCGCTGTGAAACTGCTTGAAATCAGCATGAGGTCTCCTGAAATGGATTTTACCACCACCATACAAAAAATCCTCTCTTACTTCAAGTGTAGAGCCTACTACGTAGACGCCATGTGAAATGCTTAGTCGCACTCAAGGCAATACTAGAAATATTTTAAATACATACAATTAAATTAAAAAGGCACAAAGGAGCAGTGTAATTGAGTGTAATGAGTATGTTCATAACGTTTGCTCCCATTAGGAAAATGTGGCATGGTTTCAACTTAGAGGCGATCCAAAAATTGGCGATGATAACTATTTAGTTCCAAGTCTGATATTTGTCAATAATAATGTGAAATCTGTACTATTTTGAAGATTTTGGACACTCTTTATAAAAATAATTTAAAAACTTCCGTTGAAAAATTATTTTTTCTGCTTAGATTATGAACATCTCAGATTATTCCACCCATAATATATAAAAAATTTCATGTACAAAATCGTGGCTTTTCATTTCCTGCTGGTCATGTGTGTATGCATTTAGGTTTCAGCTAAGTACTCGTAACAATGTGCTTGTAAATTGCTGCGTTAATGAAGCTAAAGCAAATAACATGTTCCAGGGGCATTAAAACGGCGCACGTTTCGACCTAATTTACAAGCGTTTACAAGGAAATTGTTTATATACTTCATTAAAAAATGAAAGAAATTTTAACCCTGCATTACTAACCTCAAATCATGTCGCATGGTTACTAACCATGGGTCTTATCGACCCTCATTTGTATTATCTATTAAAATCGTTTAAACTTATAAATTGCTAAAACGTCTTTTAGTATATTGTAGTATTTTATTGTTAAATTTATAAAATGATGTGTTAAAAAATTAATCTATATACTTAAATTGAAATTAAGCTTGTATTTATTACAACATAGCTAAAAAAGTTAAAAAATAGTTATTCAGCCAGATTCCGCATAAAATGATAAGTTTTTAAGTTATTGACTTCAAATAAAGTGCATTTGAAACCTGAAATATAAAAGTAAAATGTTGAAAAGAAAAATTGGAATGACTAATGCAAAAAATTTTCAATTATGTATGTCTAATCGACTCAGGCTATTTTTTAAAACAATTTTTTATGCATAATATTTTACATGTTTCTTATTCTTATTGTTTATAAACATTTAAATATGTACAAATTTAGATGACACATATATCTTGCGTTAAAAAATATTCTTTATTTTTTGTTAATTTAAAAAGTTTACGTGTCTGGGTCGATTCGACCCAAAGGTTAGTAAAAGAGGGTTAATCGTGTCGAAGCAGATACTCTCACAGGTGTGAAAATATTAGGAGAGATTAGTAAGCAAAAGTAAAAATTACTATTGGACGCTCCAATGAAAGGGAGGTTATGGAGGAAAAGTATGAGTTAAGGTTCGATAGGTATCACTATAAGTAATAACACAAGCTATGGGATTTAGCGAATCTTAATTAAAGTGACCATAGTTCTATAAAACTAGAGAATGTTAGAGAAAGGGTGGGTATTAAACCAGGCGAATGTGTCACAGAGACTTTTACGGCTGGTCCGTAAGTGAATCGAAAGTATGCAAATTATTTTGATTTTTGATTTTAAAAGACGGTAGCGATGGTTATTTTTTCGATCTTTAAATTATTAGCAGTCTTTTAGATTCTCTACATTTGTTTCCTTTTTTATTGTCCTATGCTTTTCGCATTCCTTTACATTTTGTTTCGTATGATTCCTTCGAGGCTCTATTCCATTCATCCATTATTTTATACGCTTGACCTCTGTGAAGTTTCATTACTTGTTGAGCTCAATATTTTTGGTTTGGAAAAATAATTATTATGATATCGCATACAGACAAGAAGAGAAAGAGAGAAGAGCTCAAACAAATAGGTGTACTTTTAAAATAATTACAAAGTATTAGCATATATCATAAACTTGCAAAAAAAAGTAATAATCTCGAACAAAAAAAGAAAAAATTTTTAATTGGATACACATAAATATGATGACATCTGTATTGGAAGAAGTCGCAAAATAAACCAAATGTAAAAAGTAATTGAAATAAATATGTATGTATATCAGGCCCTCCCTTTCCGCTCCATCTTACAGCAAACAATTATCTGTGCTGCTGACACTAACATAATTGATAATCGTGTGTTGCTCTGCACACAAGTGGCTCAAAATTAATATGAATACCCGAGTATCACCAGCAGCGTCGGCAGGAAGAGGGACAATGTTGTCTGAAGCTTAGCTGTCCGACTGTTCTTATTGATTGGTGGCAATTGCCAATGCACGGAAGGCCACAGGCAGTTTCCCACCTTGCATTCACTTCTAGACGCAGCTTCCCATCAATATCTCTCTTCCCTCTTATATATGTGAATATTTCCACGTGTTGTGAATTTATTTATGTTTTTGTTTTTGTAGCGGTCAATATGCAATCGCTTGTAACGAAGCCATTAACTTTTGATGTGCGCATTGCGAATTTTTATTACAATTTTAAAGCGCACACGAGTCTCCTGCGAAACGCTGAAGGATTGCGATGGCATAAATCGTAACTGCTTCGAACATTGCCAATAAAATTTAGTGCTAAAACCAGCAATGTGTTGCTTATTTGCAGGTGGGTCCTTCGCATATTCTTTTCTGTGCTCACTTGTCGCGGCATTCAAGTCAAATTAACGCATCCATCTGCGCCTACGACTGATAAGCATGATTGCCCTATTATTAGCGCCCATTGGCGTCGATGTTGCTGTTGTTGACACATACCACACTCTCTTGCTGGCATACCGACAACAATGGTCGCGTGGAGCTACAAACAGGGCTAATAAGAGACTAGCAATAAAAAATAAAAAAAAGTTATAACAAAAGGTTTTACTGCAGATGAGGTAAGGAGATAGACTTAGATGATATGGCAATACAATATTGAATGACAATTTTCAATTAAAGAAATGTATTTCTTAAGCAGAAATGCCTTACCATTATACATAATGTAATTTATACATCCATAATTAATACTGTAATTATCGAATTAATTGCATGAGTGATTAATATACCGTTGTTATTGAATTATATCTGCAGCTGTTACCATTAGTGCTGTTTGAAATATGTACACACATGTGAATAAATAGTATATTATTTTCAGTAATATACATCTATTACACTCAATATTCATTATCAATATGCCAGACCGATTGCCCCTTAAGAAAACAGTGAACTTAAATGCAAACAATTTATGTTGAATTATTAATTAGATATTAAAGGCAAATGCTTTAATCTCTTTGAAACAATTTTGATTTGGTTGAACTAAATTTTATTTTGAAATGTAACTAATAATTTGAAAAATTTAAAAATTTCAAAGAAAATTATTTTTGCACACATTTTAAAGCATCTAATACATTTGTATAATTATAATTTTAAAATGTGGCAACTTTGTTACAAATGAAATTCAAAAGCTTTACGCTATACATATATCCGTGCTCTGTTAGAAATACTCATTTTATTATTATTTTTTTTTTTTTAATTTTTTCCTGAAAATGTATACTGCAGTCTTTGAGGCCAACTGATGAATATATTAGTTATTAAACCATGTTAATTTGTATAATACGTTGTAAATAAAAAGACTTAGTTGGCTCTTGGAAACGGTATTTGTTTGATGAACAGTTATTATATGAAAAGATGTATGTTCGGACGACATAAGCTCCAGATTAAATTTCGTCTCCGCAAATAGATAAGGTAATGAATAGTTTACCAAATTAGTTGGTTTATGGTTTATGTGCACAGAATACCCTTTTCGTCATTTGCATAATTTATAGACACTCTACGTTACCTTAAGGGAACAATTCTCTCCTACGGCATAGATATACAAAGCATCGGCTGCCAGACATCTGCTATCAATTCTCGTTTGTTAGTTCCATCGATATGACTCATAATTTTAAGTGGTTTCACTATCATTTGCTGTTTCGTTGAAATTTGTCGGTTGTCATGTCAATCTATTTATTTATTTATTTTTAATATTTTCTAAAACACTCAACGAATATTTGTAAATTTTACATACATATGTTAGTATGTGTTGAGGGGAAGACTTCTAAGGGTACGTGAAGCAAATTCATTCATAAGTTTAATTTTAATCGTTGTCTGTGTTTTTCTAAGTACTTTTTTGTTTCCTTTGGGTTGGCAGAAGGTAAACAATATAAGACAAAGCACAATTATTGCCAGGAAAAAAAATTTCCTCGCAATTAAGATATCTCTGGATGAAAAAGTAAAAATATATAATTTCTAAGTATGGTTTATATATGTTTTATGCAGTATTACCGCAATTCTATGCAAGCGCACGTCGCTTGTAAATGGATTTAATTTCGAATTTTTAAGTGTAGTAAATATCCACCTAAGCCGGCTTCTAGAATTCTTTGAACAAATGTAATATGAACAAGCTGAAAAAACGAAAGCACAAAGCTAAGTCATTTGCACCGTCAAAGGCTTTCTTACCACAAGAGGTAACAAACAGAAAACAAAACTGAAATAAAGCACAAAAATCTGAGAGTAAAGAAAATGCAGTGAATGACAATGAGTGGGGTAAATACCATACTGTGCCCACATATACACTTTGCTATCTTCTCTATTCCCTAAATATGTATATATGTAAACATTTGCTATATGTCTACTTTTTCGCCCGTAGTCTGAGTCTTTATTTGGTCGACGACTTTCAACAAGTGGAGCACGAAAAAATATAACGGCTTTTAACGGCTTGTTTTGTTGCTAGATGTGAGTGCATCTCTGCTGTAAGCGCTGTCTGAATGCGATAGGCTTTGAGTGCGCAGACTTCGTTGCAGTAACCTCACCCCCGTCGCGAGGAAACGATTTTGTACTCTTCCTACTTTTACAATTATTATGCATGTTGTTGTGTAATTGCATTATAAGCAGGAGCGGGGAGAGCAATGCTCCATTTTTTTTTCGTAGGCGTTAATGACATAAAAAAGCAGAAGACATGCAACAGGGATGCAAAGGACGCTTTCGCATTAAAAGGATATTTCACAATCCAAAAGAAACAAAAACAGAGAGCATAAAAATTAAATTGAAAATAAAGAATGAAATATTTAAAAGGAACTATGCGGTTTATCCTAACATTATTATGGAAAGTCTTCTCCCATATATAGAAAATCATGAATCTCGGCAATGAGTAAGCTTAACACTCCAAGCACCATTCTAAATAATGCTCGAGCGGGGCAGAATATTTTACACTAGTCATAGATGGATGATTAAGTATGATCCCAAATAATTGAGGATGACTAAATTCTTGACAGGATATTGAATACCTATTTAATTGAGTTTATCCTTTAATTTTTGGTGATCAGCACAATGTTAACTGACAATTCGAGGAACCTGTTAGTCTGCTTTATAAGGTAATTGGATTT
Source organism: Zeugodacus cucurbitae (assembly GCF_028554725.1). Taxonomy (NCBI): domain Eukaryota; kingdom Metazoa; phylum Arthropoda; class Insecta; order Diptera; family Tephritidae; genus Zeugodacus; species Zeugodacus cucurbitae. The sequence continues at coordinate 14,823,213 of NC_071671.1, forward strand.
CAAAAGATTGTTTTTTCATTGCCGACTCACAACAAATATTAGAAAAAAGGTTTCGAGCAATGACCGTTGACAGTTTTTATATGAGTCCTTCAAAATCTTTTGCCCATTCTGTGAAGACTTCGAAACGGCGTTAGGCACACAATTTTTACCTTAGGTTTATTGTGATTTTCGGAGTTCCCACAGATTATGCATTCCCTTTAGGATTGAGAAAAAGGCGATTTCTTCATAAAATTTGCAATGAAAGTCAGAACCTTAATTTAAAGTTATTGTCAAAAGTTAAAAGTAGTTCTACACAAAAACAGCAAATTCAATGCAATACATACAAAGAGAAGATAAATTGCGGTAACTGCACAAATAAAACAAGTAAGGAAAGGCTAAGTTCGGGTGTAACCGAACATTTTATACTCTCGCAATTTATTGAAGAAATTTTATTAAGATATTTTAATAATTTTAATAATTTTTGGAACAGAGACACACTATTGGAAGCAAACAATTTCCTCTGAATTACATTAAATTAGCTGAGAGATTTACCCATATTTTTGGTTAAAATTTAACCTTAGGTGCTGAGTTCAACATGTTCGATATCTGGGGCCTTGAAAAGTTATAGTCCGCTCTCGACAATTTTTTTCACAAGTGATGCCACAGATCATATACTGTATTTGTGTAAAGTTTTATTCCGCTATCATCATTGGTTCCTAATGTATATATTATAAAGTGAAGGATTCAGATGGAATTCAAAATTGAGTTATAAAGAAAGTAGTCGTGGTTGTGAACAGAATTCATCCATTTTCCACACATGTTATCAGGGTGTCAATAAAATATTATATACCGAATTTCATTGAAATCTGTCGAGTAGTTAATGAGATATGGTTTTTGACCCATAAGTGGGCGATGCCACGCCCATTTCCCATTTTGTAAAAATATCTGAGTGCAGCTTCCTTCTGCTATCATTTCTGAGAAATTTTGTGTTTCTGACGTTTCTCGTTAGTGAGTTAACCCACTTTTAGTCATTTTCAACCTAACCTTTGTATGGGAGGTGGGCGTGGTTATTATCCGATTTCAACTATTTTCATGGTGTGTGGTGGGATATATAAGAGAACCGACTGCAGAAAGTTTGGTTTATATAGCTTTATTGGTTTGCAAGATATATACAAAAAACATATTTGGGGGCGGGGTCATTCCCACTTTTACAAAAAAATACATTCAAATGTGCCCCTCACTAATGCGATCCTATGTTTCAAATTTCGTTTCCATAGCTTTATTTATGACTTAGTTATAGCTTTTTATGTGTTTTTGGTTATCGCCATTTTGTGGGCGTTGTAGTGGTTCGATTCCGCACATCTTCGAACTTAACCTTCTTATGGTGCCAAGAAACACGTGTTCCAAGTTTCATTAAAATATCTGAATTTTTACTCAAGTTACAGCTTGCACGGACGGACAGACGGACAGACGGGCAGACGGACAGACGGACGGACGGACAGACAGACATCCGGATTTGAACTTTACTCGTCACCCTGATCACTTTGGTATATATAACCCTATATCTAACTCGTTTAGTTTTAGGACTTACAAACAACCGTTATGTGGACAAAACTATTATACTCTCTTTAGCAACTTTTGTTGCGAGAGTATAAAAATAATAATAATAAAACAGAGAAACAACAAAATGATTCGAGGAAAAAAACTTACTGGCTTTGTAGCATCAAGCAAAGAAAATAGAATCGGAACGTTGACATTGTGCAGTCAGCGCTGTGAAACGCAGCGAAAACACTCACCCAAATATGGATGGGAGCAAACACAAAACAATTGAACCAACTGTCATCAACCAACAACAAAAAAGCGTGCCACGCGTATTCAAAGAGAATGTTGGAGTTTTCAAAAGTGGGACACAAATACAGGAGAAATACATTGGGAACTTGACGAAGGGGGTGCACTTGTGTAAAGCTTCAACGCTTAAATGCAGTTTATTCCACTTTGATTTGTACGCATGTAACTTTACCGGTGTGTACCTCTTGATGAAATAAACATACATTCGGAAAATCGCGACAAATTGTTTAAACTTTCCTGCTTCTCCTATTTTTTTAATTTTTTATCACCTCCGTTTTGCATACATACATGTGTATATTCTTGATTCGTATTAAATTATTAAATTACATGTGAGTGGAAGCGAGAGGTTTTGTGTATGTCTATTTTGCCTGAGGAAGTAAAGGATTTAAATGAAAGGGCTTTACATTTTAGTAAGTCAGTGTTGATATTTTAATGAAATATTTTATTTAAAAGTTCCATAAGCTTAAGTCTCTCAATTTTTAAAGGCTCTGCAAAATAAATCTGGGTGGAGCTTGTTAACTTAATGATTAACTTAACGAAAGGATCATCACATTACTTTTTACTGTCTTAAATCTATGACTTCAAGATTTAATCTAAAGACGTGGTATTGGAAATCAATAGTTTGAATTCTCTAGTGACTCTTTTAGTGCAGTTATTAAATGGTTGATATTAAATGTCCTCCAAAACCCTTCAGAAATGGAATGATTTCTCCTGAAAATTGTTTTTCATTTGTATTTTAAAAGTGGTAATCTATACTAATATTATAAAGAGGTTTGTTTTTTGTTTGTTTGTCTCGAATAGGCTCCGAAACTACTGAACCGATTTGAAAAATTCTTTCACCGTTGGAAAGCTATACTATCCCTGAGTCACATAGGCTATATTTAGTTTAAAAAAAGAATAGGGTTCTTTTTAAACGAAAACTCCGATAGTGTAAAAAAAAATACCAAAAAACTTTCTTTAATCGCGAATGCTGCGAAAACGATTGAAGATATAACAAAGTGATGTACTACAATTTTGTAGAACTTATCATTATCTACAAAAAACGTCATTATCTCTAACTATTATAGTTTTGTCACAATAAGCGATTTTATATAAAAAAATTAATTGAAATACCACTACTTGAAAAGGCTCTTTATTTGTACCTTAGTATTAATCCTTATCAAAATAAATGACTTATTATTTAAGATCGCTTCAAAACCTTTATATAACTTTTTGAATTATTAGATTCTGACATTCCATTCAAAAGATATCACGAGTTAAAAATTTTGAAAAGCCGCTAACTATGCGTTGTAGAGTTGTAGGCGTCACTCGGGCACGAAGGTACGGGGGGGAGTTAAGATCACTCGTGCGGTCGGACCCCTACTGAATGGCCGTGTACGGAATAAAAAAAAAATTGTCGCTTGATAATAATATAATATAAAAATGAATTGCTGTTCGTTTGTGCCGCAAAAAAAGGAGAACGGCCAAGAACGGCACAGCCGGACGGACAGACAGACAGACATCCGGATTTGAACTCCACTCTTCACCCTGATCACTTTGGTATATATAACCCTATATCTAATTCGTTTAGTTTTGGGTGTTACAAACAACCGTTATGTGAACAAAACTATAATACTCTCTTAGCAACTTCGTTGCGAGTGTATACAAATATATAATTTTCAGGGATTCATTTCTGTTGAGTTCAGTGTGTAAAAATATTGAGAGATATTTACAAAATTACATTAATTTGGATTGATGCACTCATATGGTGCATTAAGTAATTTATTCATGGAACCACATATTTTATATATATGCCGCATAAAATACAAATAAAGGGTGATTATATTGAGTTGTGAAATTTCCTACAGAAATACCAGCCAATGTAAACATATTCTTTGACATTTAACACATACCAATGAACTGCTTTGAAAGTTAAATTAATTTTTTTCTAAAATTTGGATTTTTGAGTGACTAAATTTTCGGGTTAGCAAAGTTCAAATTTCCTCTAAATACTACAACCCTATAAATGTACTCATACATACGCGAAACATATCCAGGATATAACACATAAAAGTGGTACCACATCTGGGCATTCGTCGTGGCCTGCCACATGCATTTTTGAATTCACTCACTCACATACTCTAACGGTATTGCACATTGCCACGAATTATTTATCAGACACTGCTCAACGCTTGGCCAGGCACTGCAATGAAAAAACTACTGTACATACATGATATGCCATGAATGGCCAAAAGTATTAGGCACCCCACTAATTATAGAATTTTTTTGTTTTAACAAATGAAATAATGAAGTTTTATTAGTAAAACAGTAAAAATACAATGAATTAGTGATAATAACATTAAAAACAATAGTAATAATAAAAAAAATATTATAAAATATTTTATGAATTTCTTAAAAATGACAAGTTTTAGTTTTAGCTTAATTTTATTTTTTTAATAATCAATCAACAGTTAAATTTAAATTTTAATCAACAGTTAAACACCCATGTAAGACATTTACATAGCCACATTTGAGAATACTTGTATTTTAATGGGGTGCCTAATACTTTTGGCCAAGGCTGTATGCGTGTGTGGCATCCACACAGCAGGTAATTTAATATGTGAGCATACAAGGATTGCGTGTAATTAACAATTTAACATTTCATCAATTCAATGCAGCGGTTGATTGTGTAACAGATGGTGAAGGCGTTGAGGTTAGTTAAACTGCGAATGAGAGTTTTTTTTTCGTTTTTAAATGTGTCATCGCTCCTGCCCTTTTTGGTTCGTTGGCTTAGCAATTTAGTAGTTTTAATGAAAATTGCATTCATTGCGTTGATTCGGAAAATGACAAAATGAAATTTGGTTTGTGATATTGTCCTTGGACCCGAATGATATGTTGCGAAAATAGGCCAAATCGGTTCACAATCACGCCTACTTCCTATATACCAGAACTTTTAAGACGATCTTAATAGTTTACTTTACAATATGTTAAGTAAGCACTAGTGAAGATATCGGAGCAGAATTACCCATAAATACTGCATACAATACTACCGAAAGTATAATAAAAGTTCTTTATTATAGCAGTTATAATTTCTCAAATATTCCATGTTTTCAAAGGACCAAATCTTAGCGAATGAGAATACGTTAAGCCACAACAATTTTAGGGTTAATTATAATTCAATAGTTCTGACAATCAAAACTTTGGGTTTTATTAGAAGGTCTATCCCCAAAAACGTTTTTAATAAATTTATGTTACACGGAAGTATCAATTTGTCAGCTTATTGTAGTTGAATGCTCGTACTAACCATCTATAGTTCGTAAAGCATTCATCATTATTACTTCTCATTTATTTTTGATTTATGAATACTATTCAAATAACTTTAACCTTTCTCATTTTTACACACATTTTTTTAAATTTTGTAGTTACTTCTTTTGACACTTTTATCTAAAAATTCTTCTTCTTCCTGTATTTTGCAAAAATCCGTCTTGATTTTTTTCTTTTTATTCACACTTTCTTATCAGAATTTCTATTTCATTTTGACTGCGCTTTCACTTTCTTTCTTCCACTTGACATTGACAAATGTGCGTTAAAAAACATGATCGCTTTACATAGAAAAGGGCACTAATACAGGGTGTATGAAAGAAACTAGAGTAATTTAAAAATTTTATATCTAAGTTTAATGATTTAAAATAACCTTAAACACATTATGTGACCTAACCTAACTTCTAACTTAAATTGTATTTGTATAATTTTGTTGCATGAATTTATTGAGGCTAATAAAATCAGTAACCGCTATGATCAAAGCGGCTGGAATGGCTTCGTCTGCCATTGTCCACCTGCTGAAAAGCTCTTCATAAGCTTTGGACACAAAAGCGAAATTAGCAGCCGTAAAGTACCTTCATTATTTACATAATGTGTAAGCAGTTAAAAGGAGCCTCATATATTTAACAAACCGAACACATTTTGGAGGGCATGTAGCCATGCATATTGCCCTCATAAATTTATTCATGCCCACTTCAAGATGTGAAGGTGACATTACCAGTGCTGCCTATAAGCTACACAACAACAATACAATGTTCAACTATAATAGAAGCTGCAATATCTATATTTCATTGCGAAAGCTATTACTTACTCACATCATATACATAGAATGGGCTTGTTATGGTGATAAAGGAGACGACACATGCACAAAGGATGTCAAAGGCCAGTTAAGGAAGAGAAAGCGGTGTATTACCGCGGCGGGCATAAAGTTGTTAAGTAGCGTAGACGTTTAGAATTACATTCTTATGTGATATATAGAATGTTGCTGCAGCTCCAGTTTAATCTACATATCACCTACAGAGTAGAAACCTCAGCGAGAATTGTCGTATAATCATGCCACAGCATGCCAAAGCTTTGAGCGGCTTTCTGGTCTATGAACATTATTATATACGTGAGAATCTTTGTTAGAATTCCAAATAATTTAAAACAAAATGTTAAGAAGGTTTGACTTCTTGCTTTGAAGATCATTATTTAATTCCTCAGATCACTTTGTTTCCATTTAGACGACAGATCATAACAATAAACCGGATATCCAGAGTAAAGAATTATTGTAGCTTCATAAGATGTGGTAGTCCTCGGCGGTTATAAACTCAGGTGCTATCCGATCGCAAAGGCCGAGTTATGTGGGAACAGCTTATGAGAGGCTGAAAGGGCTTGTTGCGCTTCTTTAAGGGATTTAATTACTGTTAGCCTCCGGTTAAACTGTTCTCCGGGTTAAACTTATATATGCCAAAGTAGTTCGGAAGTTTAATACGTGAAGATAATTAACAGTTGAAAAGGAGCTCTAAAAATAATTACTTTTTGCCAAAGTTTTACAAGCGAATCGGGACAATCAAGAACCCTGTTTATCAAAAATAGTTCGCTTTTGTTGCCAATCCCAAGATCCAGTGCCCTTGGATATATAAAATGTAAAAGTCTCAACAAAAGCAATTTCCTACTGCGACATTTCATAAAATAAACTGTAATAAATTGTTTGGTGAACAAGGGAAACAAGCGCAACGCCAATAAACACTTTATTTGACACCGCAATCTAAGCCACAACATAGCGACTCGAATATCAGCAAAAAACAAATATATTTAGGCGAAATCTGTTAATAGTTATATTGCATATCAACTAACTAAAATCGCTAGCCAATTGACCGAGCTTTTGACGGTCACATGGAGAAACTGGTGTGGTGTAACCGCCTGGCTACAAGTCCACACAACGAGTGGAACGCAGTGCCAATTGATCGTTTAAATAGTGGAATAGCAAAGCTGAAATGTAAAGTTACACTTGACTAAGGCACTTGTTGAAGGGCTCGGAGTATTTGTATTACTTTTTAGTACACCTCACTAGACAGACAATTGACGCGTTTGATTTCCTGTAGAACTGCTTAACGTCGCTTATTGAATGACGGACGGACTTCACTACCGAACTCGCCAATTGTGCAAATTATTACTATGCCCACACAATAGCTTGGAATTGTTCATTTTGAAGTCTATGTGTTCATTTCGCTCGCCTACATTGTTTGAGCTGTCGCCGTCGGCCTCATCTAATGCGCTTATCAACTACCAGTGAACGGCGTACAGGCTGTCAACCTTCGCTACAGGCAGCGATTGACCGACTTAGACTAACTGCGCAACACAGTAGGCTAATGATTTGGCTTGCTTGGTGGTGCACTCACTTGATTCTTTGCCATTAGCGACAATTGCTTTGGTGGCAGTGTGGCAAAGTTCAAGCATGTTTCTATTGCTGTTGTACTTAAATATTATATCTTTTAGTTTTGCTTTTGATATGGACGGTAGTGGCCTTCCGGCCGGCTCTAGATAACTCTACCAACCGGCCTCTTTCCACTTCTTTTATTGTCTCCAAATCCGTTGGTTTATACAAAGCTCACAATTCTCCAATAACAATCCAACAAATGTATTTAGGTCCAACCATTCATTCAACTTTATGAACATGGGCGTTTAAGTTGCTTGATTTGTCTTTCAAGTCTGTTAAGCTGAGTGCGTCTTTGCCCAACTCTCGCTCTACCCTTACGTTGGCCCCATTGTCAGTTGAACTTCCTATATAATCTGGTGTTTCTGATGATGATGATTTGTGAGCGCAGCATTGTGGTCCACGTTTTGTATGACATTCATCACGTTAGTCAGAGTCAGCTTTATTTTTTATTGCTCAACGAATTCTTGCTCATTTGCAAGCACTAACATTTCAGCGTTGTCAATTATTTATTTCACTCCGTTAATCTCTATCTTATTTATTTCACTTATTATAATCCCATTTGTTCACACGGAATGCTGTGGCAAACTCGTCACGGTTTTGTCCACACTTCCACTGCCCACTTTTTCAGTTTCAAAGAATAATTTCATTTATTTTTCCACTAACAAAATGATCATTGCGCTAAATCTATTTTCACAGCTGTTCGTCGACTCTCACCAGCGGCAAGGATAATAATTTTATTGTATTACTATTATTTTATTTCACTTTATTCCTTTTTATGGCGTTTTTTTCAGTCCGTGAATGCGGCTTGTGATGGTTGGTCTGTGGGACGGCGGTGACAACTAAGTGTCTTGTTAGCGTAAACAGTTATTCATCCATAAGCTCAGTGTTCTGTTGTTAACTTGGCGTTTTTTGCCTTCACTCGCTGTTCGTTTTAGCTTCGCCATTTGATTTGCATAAATTATTTATGTCATCGTTGTTGCTTTCTGCCTTTAGTATTTATCTCTAGTTTAGTATATCGCTAAGCTTTAGTTCGTAAAATCGTGAAAGAAGTATTAAATCAGATTTTTAGATTATTTTGATTTTTTCGTGGAAAGAAGTCGGCTTCGAATTAAAGAAAAACGTTCATCCATTAGCCACAATTTATAAGTGGCGGGAAAATTCAAAAACTAATTTGAATGGAATTAAATAATCGGATAGAGATATAATTGAGAGTTGTATTTTCATTTCAATAATGTATTCAGGTACTACGTTGTTTTCGGATGAAACTTTTTGACAAAAGCGTAAAATCTCGTAAATTTTTAAAATAAGTATTGGTATTGAAGTCGAAGTCAGTGTTATGTATATGTGCTTTGGTAGTCCATTACTTTTACAAACTTACAATGTTTGAAGTAAACGGACATTAAAATAGCAGGATGTATCTGTTAGTAAAACCGCTAAGTCTTAAATTGAGTTAGGTTTTGCTAGCTCTTTATAGCGGACACGAGAAATATGAAGTAGTACGTGCTTGTGGCTGCAAAACTTATGCATGTACAATTGTTTTTTTGGTTTCTTTTGCGTCCTAGAGTCAAGTGCATTCTATTACCCAGATGAGTGCATAAGAAACGTAAATGACTCACACACACACACGCAGCAAGTTTTTCCGTTCCAAAGTGAAGTGAATTGCGTGGTGCTGCCATAAAACAAACAACATGTTGCATGCAACAATGTTGCCCACATTCTCATACGAAAGAAATGCATAAGAAAAATGAAGAATACAGCTGGAGAAAGCAGTTTCAAATATTTCTTTGCATGAGGAGCAAAAGAAAAATAATTCACACAAAAAGTGAATTATGCTAAGACGCAAATGCGGAAAATACACATGAACAAGTTTGTATGTGTTTGTGTGGAAAAACTGTGGCATGGCAAAGATGTAAACCTTCGCAGCAGTGCCTCAAGTGTTGTATAAATTTGCAATCTTTTTAAATATTTTGTAATGGAAAGCAATTTCCTTAACCCATCTTTACCCATCGTTGCGCATGCGCAACATTTCAAATTTGTGTTTTTTTATTTCTAAAATAAGGATATAAATCTATGAAATCTAAGCCAGTCTCAAAAAGAAAAACTAACAGATAGACAAAAATTTTTTTATGGTTTTTCAAATACAAATGCATTTTATTTTTATCATTCAAAAACTGCTAATTGAGTCATCTCGGGATCGATATATTCATCCAATCATAAAATATATTAATTTAAATAAAGCTTTACTTTTTACACTGTACAAAGCTTTAACAATATCTTATTTGTGATATAAACCCTTTTGGTGGACAAAACAACCTACACGTGTTGTTTATCTTACATTTCTAGGAAACATTGCGTATACGGAACGTTGGGAGTAACAATAATCAGTTTTTATTGTTACTCAGCATGCCATTCGTGTTAGAAATGTATTGTGAATAATGGGTTATCGCTATTCAAGGAGTAGTTCTGTTTTGTTTTTATTATTCAGTTGGTTCTAGAACGTTGAGCTAATAGCTTAGATAACTTGATACGATACTATTTTGCCACAGGTACTATTCGAATGTCAAATACATCTTCATGCTGATTGTTTTAAAATATTTCACTCTCGCTAATAATATTATCGTAAGTGAAATATTTTAAATGTATTTTTATGACTTGCTTGTATAATATAAGTTCAGTAATCCCAACGTTGCGTAGGCGCAACATTTCACGGAATGAAAAATAATTAATCAATATTTTTTTTAATGACTTTCTCTTATTTTATGTATTTTTAAACGTAATAAACAATAAAACCATAAAATATGCATTTTTTTTTAACCTTAGGGAGTTAATGGGTTAATACAAAATGAAATTATCATTTACTTGCTTGCTTGCACTAAGCACATGTGACGTACAATAACAAAGTATTTTTTTGTTTCAAGAAAGAAAATTATTTTACTAGTTTTCAAAAAGTGGACACGAGATGTAAGTATTTGGCTTAAGAAGACAAGGAGAGTGCAAAAGAGTTAAAATAAATGGGGAAATGAAAAAACCAATTCTCTAAGAACTACCTTCAAGGAATCATCATACTCATCTCATACTCCTACTCATAGTACATCTCCTTATTCAATGTGCTACTCTTTACTGAAATTAGTAGTCATTGTATGTTCAATGTGCTACTTAATTCTGAAGTAACCTTATCACATTTTATAAATATCTAGCCAATATAAATACTCCATACTAATTCATGAAATGAAAAGGTTCCATCCGTCATCTAGAGAATCTTTTTCATTATTAATGCATTCCACATACCTTAAAATTATATTTAATAAAATCAGCCAAATTATCAAGGCCGTCAATTTATTTCTGTGCTCGCTACCGTAACTAAAAGGAATATAAACACCACTCATAACAGCAAATTATTTCTTAATTTACAGTAAAACTCTCTTAAGCTTACTTTCTTTTCATTTTACACTATTCATTTTCTTAACTTTCTTCTCACATTTATTTTCTTTTACTCTTGTTTTCTCCCTTTTTACGGAAATATTGCAAGGATCTAATCTTAAAAATACACGTGATTTTGCTTGTGTGCATTTCTGTTGTATGATAGCTGACGTGGCGCAAAAATATTACTCCTTACTCCTACTACATTCCGCATATACTTATGTGCATGCTTAACGGTACGTAAAGTGTTTCCTTCTGTCTCGTAAATGTGTCATAAGCTCTGCGTAAATGTCACTTTGTACGCATAAATCCATGTTACATTTAGGATCTCAAGTCAATAACCGGGATTATTGCTCCTTTGGGAAAGCCAGAGTAGGTAAGACACTGCGTATGAGCAACATGTGAGTTGTTTGGAAGAGGGAGAAGAGTTTACTGTATAGATTTGTGGCTGAAATTTAATATTTTTCGGTTTAATTCCTTAAAAATGTATAAAAGTGTATAAGTGATAAACTGTGATATATTTATTAGTTGAATTATTTATTGTGAATTATTTATGCTTTAAAACTAAAGAAAATCAGAGTTTACACATATTTTATATTCTTTTAATGTTTATTTTTTTTCCACACATTTGCAATTACTGGATTTGCTTTAAAACTCCAACTTTAGTCACAGCTTAGTTGCTTACAGATGTCGTTCGCGGCATTTCTTGAGTTGGACTAAGTTGATAGAAATCTTTAGAGCATCTATGGATAAAGTACATGCAGCCAGCAAATACAACTGAAATGAAAATAATCCAAAGTTAAATATATTTATTATTAGCTAAAAACATGTTTAAAAAAAAAATAACATTATTATAATACATTTAAAACTAACCATTCCTATAAATTCTAGCATACAATGAAAAAAAAAAAAAAGTTTATATAAGGTCCAAAGTGTATTCAACAAAGTGAACTAAGTATATGACATTTCATTTTTTTACCCGAATTTGACATGTTTGTTGCCATTGATTTAACCCTTACATTTATTCAAAAATTAAAAAAAAAAATTTTTAAATGTATAAAAGAAAATTCCGAATACTTTCTGCTTATGAAAACAACTCATGAAGCAATTTACCAATGTTTTGTGCTCCAACTGGCAAATTGCAAACAATTTTATCAATATATATTATACTTGCTGTTACCCTATGCTCTTCGCCACACCTAAATGGATTAAAACTCTTAAGGGTTTTTACTTTGTGTTTTATTTATTGTTGTAAAATTGTTACTTATTTATAAAACATTTGTAAAACATATTGGTATACAATATTTTTGGTTTTTCTACCTGGTGTTCCCACTATCGAGCATGCGACGAACAATTGGCCGTGGGAGAAGCACGGTTCTTCCAAATTGACGCCGCACACTTGAAAGTTTGCCCTTGCGATTTGTTGATGGTAATCGCAAATGCAAGACGTACTGGGAACTGCAAGCGCTTAAATTCAAACGGCATGTCCGTTGGAATCATGGGAATGCGTGGTAAGAGTACAACTTCACCTGCTGCCTTGTGCCATTACACAAAATCGGTGGCTTCAGATTTCGTAGAAGTATAATGGGTGAACCGACTTTCAGGACTAAACGATGCGGTGGCAGACCGGGGGGATCCAAAGAATTCAAGAATTAAGTTGGATAATTGACTACTTCATCTTGATTCAAGACGCTATCAATTGTTGTATATGTTATAGTTTCTCCTGGCAGTTTTTCTTGAATGGCAAAATTAATTTCGTTGACGTGTACATTTTTCGGTGCCAATATTGCGCGTTCACGTAAATAATCGTGGCGTTGATAGTGTTAAACAATATTCGGAAATACACTATCAATCAATTCTTCTTTCGAATGTAAAAGTGTACAAAAGTTGTTCGGCAGTGTGATCAAACCGGTATCATCGATTGGTATTTGGCCTTAGCCAATGTCCAACAACTGCTTCGAAAACGCCGCTGCGGATCGATCGATTTGCAATTGGACTCGCATGTTGACGGTAAGAGTCAGCTTTTGAACATGTCTCCACAAAACTGACGATTTTAAACATGCGTTTAATTCGTCGGCAGGTGTTGATCGAGGAATGACTGGCAAAGTTTGCCGAAAATCGCCGCATAATAAGACTAATGCTTCGCCAAAAAGTTGTTGCTTTTGGCGTAAATCTTGCATTGTTCTACTGAATGCTTCTAATGACTTTTTGTTAGCCATTGGGCACTCATCCCATAGAACTATTCCAGCTCCTCGCAAAACTTTTGGCATTGCTGAATTCTTCGATATGTTGCACGTTGGTGTTTCAATGACTTGGATGTTCAACGGTAATTTCAATGTGCTGAATGTGCTGTTCGACCGCCATCAAGTAGAGTAGCAGCGATGCCTGACGAAGCAATTGCCAGCGCAATTTTCTGCTGTGACCGTATAGTAGCTAGAATCAAAGAGATCAGAAACGTTTTCCCTGTACCACCTCGCGCATCCAGAAAGTAGAATCCACCTGCGTTATTGTCAACCGCTCGTATAATCTTATCATAAGCATTTTTCTGTTGAATATTCAATTTGGTAATGTTAGCTTTTATGAAAACACGCAATTCATTGCAATCGTATTGTTGTTCACGTTGAAGCTCATGGTCAAGCATATCAATCGCTGAATCGATTGGGCGCAGTTGTGCCAAGTTATTAGCGCAACTTATTCGCCTTATTCGCAATTGTAAGGCACAGATCTTTAACCAATATCAAAGCATCATTATACATTTGTAATGTATATAGCAAGTCTGTGTCCGATGCTCGATTACGCGCCAAAATTAATAAGTCCTCGGTCATGCAGTCTTTGTACTTATTCCACAGTTCTTGCGGATTTGACGGAAGGCTTGTAGATATTATTATGGCGAATAGTACGCGTATTTGTTTTGGATGAGATGTGAGTGATACGTCATGAAGTGCGGTGTCCCAATGTATATCATCTTCTAACAAATGCAATCGCTGACATGCTTCACTATACGTCGCACACAACTGACCGTCAACAGCTTTCAAATCATCAAATGATCTTGGCCCGCGCACGTTGACTAATAGCAGACACAAATAGAAACATTCGGCGTTGCGTCATATGGCATCGGTTTTACGGACATTTAGATAACCGTCAACACGCTCCCCTTGCTTTCGTCGTTGAAATGTTTTCGATGATGGATTCCAAGTGAAATATTGTGGTATTTCGGAATATAGCAATGTTCTTGCAAATTCAGCGTTTTCACACAACTCGAAAAAGGTAGTTAGTGTTGTCCCCGGTGGTCGTGCTGCGCTCTGTTGTACATTGTCTGCAGTGAAATAAACGCGTTGACCATTTTCGGGATGAACTGCCAAATGAAGGCATTTGACAGGACTGCCAATCGTGCGGCAAAACATTATTTCATGAGAATTTGAATAAGCGGGATGTATCATTTTTTTTTTTTTTTTGCAAAACGTGCAATGATACACACATTAAATTTCTTATGTGCACCCTCCAAACAGACCCCAATCACCCCTGAAAATTTCATTGAAATCGGGCAAGCCGTCTAGGAGGAGTATACGAACAGGAAGTTTTGCCACTTAATTTTATATATATAGATTCAAGTACGCAGCATTATGCATCAGACTTTAGATCCAGTGTTTGTTTATTTATTTGAAGAATCGTTGCAATTGAAGAAGCAGGGGGACGTTTGTTTACAACCGGCATCGTGTGGGAATTGCGAATAAACATAATTGAACTAAGTGAAGTTGCATAACGATTGTAGAATGGTAAAATACCACACTGTATTTGAATTCATCTTAAATAGAATCAAAATACACTTCAAATTTATTTCGAACAAATTTCTGACAAATAAGTCGATGAAAAAAATAATAATTGCTTGTTAATTTACTCTTTTAAACCTTATGTTTAATGATGTTTCCTGGATGATTTAATTAATCTTCGTTGAGTTTTTATTTCTAAAATTAGCAATTCATCTTCTCACAATCTTTAATAAATTTGTTTCACTTTTCATCCAGAAGATTAAAGCTACTCAAGAAACCATAACATGACAGGCTTATGACAAAAAAGACCGCGCTTTATCCAGCTCTAATTTGTATGTGTATGTGATTGGCGTTGCAACCGTTTAGCCGGTTATAGCCGAATCGACGATAGTGCGCCACCTCTCTCTCTCCTTCGCAGTTCGGCGCCAGTTGAAGATCCCAAGTGTAACCAGGTCGCTCACCACCTGGTCCCTCCAACGGAGTGGAGGCCTTCCTCTTCCTCGGCTTCCTCCGGCGGGTACTGCATCGAACACTTTCAGGGCTGGAGTGTTTTCGTCCATCGGACAACATGACCTAGCCAGCGTAGCCGCTGTCTTTTTATTCGCTGAACTATGTCAATGTCGTCGTATAACTCGTACAGCTCATCGTTCCATCGTCTGCGGTATTCGCCGTTGCCAATGTTCTGAGGACCATAAATCTTACGCAAAATTTTCCTCTCGAAAACTCCTAGTGTCGTCTCATCTGATGTTGACATCGTCCAAGCTTCTGCACCGTAAAGCAGGACGGGAATGATAAGCGACTTGTAGAGCTTGATTTTGGTTCGTCGAGAGAGGACTTTACTGTTCAATTGCCTACTCAGTCCAAAGTAGCACCTGTTGGCAAGAGTTCTAATTTGCCTATAACTTATTCGACACCATCTTGTATGTATATTTAATATTCCTATAAGGCAAAAGAAAATCTGGTGAAAACTTTTGCTAGTCATTCTAGCATCAGTAATTCAACTCCACAAATAAATTAGACCCACGCTGCGTCAAGACCATAGTGAATTAATTCAAAGTACTTGTAATATTTCAAATACTGCTTTGTCATTCATTATTTTGATAAAAATTTGAAGAGAAAGAACAGTAATTATTAATTTTCAAAAGTACTGTAAAGACAACAACATACCCATTCATCTATACTAATCTATACTAATATTATAAAGAGGAAATGTTTGTTTTTTTGTTTGTTTGTCTCGAATGTATGTGATTGGCGTTGCAACCGTTTAGCCGGTTATAGCCGAATCGACGATAGTGCGCCATCTCTCTCTCTCCTTCGCAGTTCGGCGCCAGTTGGAGATCCCAAGTGTAACCAGGTCGCTCTCCACCTGGTCCCTCCAACGGAGTGGAGGCCTTCCCTTTCCTCGGCTTCCTCCGGCGGGTACTGCATCGAAAACTTTCAGGGCTGGAGTGTTTTCGTCCATTCGGACAACATGACCTAGCCAGCGTAGCCGCTGTCTTTTTATTCGCTGAACTATGTCAATGTCGTCGTATAACTCGTACAGCTCATCGTTCCATCGTCTGCGGTATTCGCCGTTGCCAATGTTCTTAGGACCATAAATCTTGCGCAAAATTTTCCTCTCGAAAACTCCTAGTGTCGTCTCATCTGATGTTGACATCGTCCAAGCTTCTGCACCGTAGAGCAGGACGGGAATGATAAGCGACTTGTAGTGCTTGATTTTTTTTCGTCGAGAGAGGACTTGACTGTTCAATTGCCTACTCAGTCCAAAGTAGCACCTGTTGGCAAGAGTTATTCTGCGCTGGATTTCGAGGCTGACATTGTTCGTATTGTTGATGCTGGTTCCCAGGTATACGAAATTATCTACGCCCTCGAAGTTATGACTGTCAACAGTGACGTGGGAGCCAAGGCGCGAATGCGCCAACTGTTTGTTTGATGACAGGAGATATTTCGTCTTGTCCTCATTCACCTCCAGACCCATTCGCTTCGCCTCCTTATCCATGCGGGAAAAAGCAGAACAAACGGCGCGGTTGTTGCTTCCGATGATATCAATATCATCGGCGTACGCCAGGAGCTGTACACTCTTGTAGAAGATTGTACCTTCTCGGTTTAGCTCTGCAGCTCTTATAATTTTTTCCAGCATCAGGTTAAAGAAGTCGCACGATAGTGAGTCACCTTGTCTGAAACCTCGTTTGTTATCGAACGGCTCGGAGAGGTCCTTCCCAATCATTACGGAGCTTTTGGTGTTGCTCAACGTCAATTTACACAGCCGTATTAGTTTTGCGGGGATACCAAATTCAGACATCGCGGCGTAAAGACAACTCCTTTTCGTGCTGTCGAATTTCTTCATGGTCGGGTAATGGAACATCTGTTCCATCGTCATCGATTGGGGGATCGGGTTCCCCATCTCCTGGTGTTGTACTCTCACTGCCATTCAGCAGGTCGGGGAAGTGTTCCCTCCATAATCCCAGTATGCCCTGGACATCGGTTACCAGATTACCACCTTGGTCTCTACATGAGGATGCTCCGGTCTTGAAACCTTCGTTAAGTCGCTTCATTTTTTCATAAAATTTTCGAGCATTCCCTCTGTCTGCCAGCTTCTCAAGCTCTTCGTACTCACGCATTTCGGCCTCTTTCTTTTTTTGTCTGCAGATGCGTCTCGCTTCCCTCTTCAGCTCTCGGTATCTATCCCATCCCGCACGTGTTGTGGTCGTTTGCTACGTTGCGAGGTAGGCAGTCTGTTTTCTCTCCGCTGCGAGACGGCACTCCTCATCGTACCAGCTTGTTTTTTGTCGTTGCCGAAAACCAATTGTTTCGGCTGCAGCGGTACGCAGTGAGTTTGAGATGCCGTTCCACAGTTCCCTTATACCGAGATACTGATGAGTGCTCTCAGAGAGCAGGAGTGCAAGTCGAGTAGAGTATTTCGTGGCTGTCTGTTGCGATTGCAGCTTTTCGACGTCGAACCTTCCTTGTGTTTGTTGATGGGCATTCTTTGCTGCACAGAGGCGGGTGCGTATCTTCGCTGCGAACAGATAATGGTCCGAGTCTATATTTGGTCCTCGGAGCGTACGCACGTCTAAAACACAGGAGACATGTCTTCCGTCTATCACAACGTGATCGATTTGGTTTGTCTCGAATAGGCTCCGAAACTACTGAACCGATTTGAAAAACTCTTTCACCGTTGGAAAGCTATACTATCCCTGAGTGAAATAGGCTATACTTAGTTTAAAAAAATAGGGTTCCTTACCAAAACTCCGATAATGTAAAAAAAAATTCCAAAAAACTTTCTTTAATCGCGAATGCTGCGAAACCGATTGAAGATATAACAAAGTGATGTACTACAATTTTGTAGAACTTATCATTATCTACAAAAAACGTCATTATCTCTAACTATTATAGTTTTGTCACAACAAGCGATTTAATATAAAAAATATTAATTGAAATACCACTACTTGAAAAGGCTCTTTATTTGTACCTTAGTATTAATCCTTATCAAAATAAATGATTTATTATTTAAGATCGCTTCAAAACCTTTATATAACTGTTTAAATTATTAGATTCTGACATTCCATTCAAAAGATATCACGAGTTAAAAATTTTGAAAAACCGCTAACTATGCGTTGTAGAGTTGTAGGCGTCACTCGGCACGAAGGTACGGGAGGGGGTTAAGATCACTCGTGCGGTCGGACCCCTACTGAATGGTCCTGTGCGGTATTAAAAAAAATTGTCGCTTGATAATAATATAATATAAAATTGAATTGCTGTTCGTTTGTGCCGCAAAAAACCGAGAACGGCCAAACCGATCTAGCTAATTTTAGTCTTGAAATATTCGTGGAAGGCCAGAAAAAGATTAGAAAGTGAATAAATATGAAAAAATTGCGAGGAAAATAATAATAAGAGAATTTTATTCGAGTTGACAAGAAAAATATAAAAAGAGAAAACAAAAAAATAATATTTTGAAGGTTATCATTGCTGCTTTGTTAAAATATTTTTCAATTGTATAAGGTTGTGTCGATAGCCCAAAACAATTTGTAACAAATAAGGAAAGGCTAAGTTCGGGTCCAACCGAACATTTTACACTCTCGCAATTTATTGCTCTATTTTTATTAAGATAACACACAATTTGACCTATATATTCAAAATAAAGTCCAATAGAAAATCATCATATATAGTATACTAGCAGACCCAGCCACACGTTTTTGTGGCAAGGTATACGTTAGGAGGATGGGATCATGTGTAGAAGTTCACGCAAGTGAGGAAAGTTTTTGATTGTCATTCACTTGGGAGTGGCCAGAAACGATTCTTCTCCACATGGTTCAAGCAGCTCACGACTTCCGGTTTTAGGCCAAGTATCCTCTGGATAGCCAACAGACATCCGTTTGAAGGCGAGCTAAAGTGAGAAGGCGAAGCCCGCTTATGCGGTTGTGCGTAGGGCTTGGGACCCACCACATAAAAACACCCCCCAATGAAAAATCTACGAAAGCCTCGGATGAGACACCCCCCTTTTGATGACGACGATGATGGAGCAGATGTTCCATTGCCCGACCGTGAAGAAATTCGAATAGCAATTACCCGCTTGAAGAACAATAAGGCGGCGAGCTATTCAAATACGGCGGCGAAGAACTGATAAGGTGCATGCATCAGCTTCTTTGCAGAATATGGTCGGAAGAAAGCATGCCTGACGATTGGAATCTCAGTGTGCTCTGCCCAATCCATAAAAAGGGAGATCCCACAATCTGCGCCAATTACCGTGGGATCAGTCTCCTAAATATCGCATACAAGGTTCTATCGAGCGTACTGTGTGAAAGACTAAAGCCCACCGTCAACAAACTGATTGGACCTTATCAGTGTGGCTTTAGACCTGGAAAATCGACAACTGACCAGATACTCACCATGCACCAAATTTTGGAGAAGACCCGTGAAAAGAGGATCGACACACACCATCTCTTTGTCGATTTTAAAGCTGCTTTCGACAGCACGAAAAGGAGCTGCCTTTACGCCGCGATGTCTGAATTTGGTATCCCCTCAAAACTAATACGGCTGTGCAAATTGACGCTGAGCAACACCAAAAGCTCCGTCATGATTGGGAAGGACCTCTCCGAGCCGTTCGATACCAAACGAGGTTTCAGACAAGGTGACTCACTATCGTGCGACTTCTTTAACCTGATGCTGGAAAAAATTATAAGAGCTGCAGAGCTAAACCGAGAAGGTACAATCTTCTACAAGAGTGTACAGCTCCTGGCGTACGCCGATGATATTGATATCATCGGAAGCAACAACCGCGCCGTTTGTTCTGCTTTTTCCCGCATGGATAAAGAGGCGAAGCGAATGGGTCTGGAGGTGAATGAGGACAAGACGAAATATCTGCTGTCATCAAGCAAACAGTCGGCGCATTCGCGTCTTGGCTCCCACGTCACTGTTGACAGTCATAACTTCGAGGTCGTAGATAATTTCGTATACCTGGGAACCAGCATCAACAACACGAACAATGTCAGCCTCGAAATCCAGCGCAGAATAACTCTTGCCAACAGGTGCTACTTTGGACTGAGTAGGCAATTGAACAGTAAAGTCCTCTCTCGACGAACCAAAATCAAGCTCTACAAGTCGCTTATCATTCCCGTCCTGCTCTACGGTGCAGAAGCTTGGACGATGTCAACATCAGATGAGACGACACTAGGAGTTTTCGAGAGGAAAATTTTGCGCAAGATTTATGGTCCTCAGAACATTGGCAACGGCGAATACCGCAGACGATGGAACGATGAGCTGTACGAGTTATACGACGACATTGACATAGTTCAGCGAATAAAAAGACAGCGGCTACGCTGGCTAGGTCATGTTGTCCGAATGGACGAAAACACTCCAGCACTGAAAGTGTTCGATGCAGTACCCGCCGGAGGAAGCCGAGGAAGGGGAAGGCCTCCACTCCGTTGGAGGAACCAGGTGGAGAGCGACCTGGTTAAACTTGGGATCTCCAACTGGCGCTGAACTGCGAAGGAGAGAAAGAGGTGGCGCACTATCGTCGATTCGGCTATAACCGGCTAAACGGTTGCAACGCCAATCACAAGATACGCTAAAAATATATTGATTACTCGAGGTCGATTTATGTTACGCAGCAGGATGACAACTCACACTACTTTTAATTGTAAAGTGAGTGGTGATAGTAAGGCAATTTTAAATAGTTTGGGATAATTGATTACGTCATCCTGGTTTGTAGCTGTGTCAACACTCCTGGACCGAAGTTCTAAATTGTCGCAATAAAATCATGGATATCTTTGTTTTTTACCACCAATCAATCAGCCATTTATGGTTATCATATTGAGGTTTCATGTCAGGAAAACTTCTCTTTCGAGTCAATGAAGTGACAGAAATCTGTTGGAAATGTTATTAATCCATCGAGGTGTCAACTGCGACCCTACCATTTGCAACTGCTTCTAGAATCGCAATTTGATATTGTTGCAAAAACACTCATATGTTAGTTGTTAATTGGCGATTCTTTATGTTTCGCCACAAATTACATGATTTCCGGCATGCGATTAGCCCGTCAGTAACAGTTTATCCAGGAATAATTGGAAGAGTCTAGCGTAAATCACCTGCTAACAGAATCCTGACTCCACCATCTTTTAAAGTCCTGTGCTCTTCGTTATAGCGCTATTTTTGGCGATTTTGCCGACTGGCAAAAAAATTTTAACAAAGCAACAATGACAACCTTCAAAATATTATTTTTTTGTTTTCTCTTTTTATATTTTTCTTGTCAACTCGAATAAAATTCTCTTATTATTATCTTCCTCGCAATTTTTCCATATTTACTTACTATCTAATCTTTTCCTGGCCTTCCACGAATATTTCAAGACTAAAATTAGCCAGATCGGTTTGGCTGTTCTCGACTTTTTGCGAGACTAACGAACAGCAATTCATTTTTATATTATATTTATGTAACTGTAAATTAGAAATAAAACAAAATGTTAATTATTAATATCTCCTAACTAAATTTCATCAAAATCCGTTCAGCCGTTTAAGCATGATAGAGCAAAAGTCCCAACAAAAACGACTACAAATCACTAACTCAATTTAGTTATCTGCCTACTGCCTACCCCCAAAGAACGATGGCGTGATTATTTATAGCCTATGACCGTTTCTAGGTTATCATCTATCACCATACCAAATTTCATCAAAATCCGTTCAGCCGTTTAGGCGTGAAAGAGTAACAGACAGACAGAGTTACTTTCGCATTTATAATATTAGTATGGATGAGAGCTGATGTAATTCCAGAACCAATTTCATTCATTTTCACCACCAAGGTTAACGGGAATAGGGGTAACTTGGCACCTGTTAGTAGGCAAACAAACGGCACATTCGGCCTTGAAATTACTCCTAAATTGCAAATGAACGAAACACCAGTCGGCAAAATCGCCATAAATAGCGCTATAACGAAGATTTTCCAAATATTCAAGAAGTGGCTGGAGGTACTGCACAGGACTTTAAAAGATCTTGATTGTTGATGAACGTTTTTGGTGGAGCCATGATTCTGTTGGCAGGTGATTTACGCCAGACTCTTCCAATTATTTCTGGATCAACTTTTGCTGACGAACTAATCGCATGCCTTAAATCATCTAATTTGTGGCGAAACATAAAGAATCGCCAATTAAAAACTAACATATGAGTGTTTTTGCAACAATATCAAATTGCGATTGGAGAAGCAGTTGGCAGTTAACACCTCGATGGATTAATAGCATTTCCAACAGATTTCTGTCACTTCATTGACTCGAAAGAGAAGTTTACCTGACATGAAACCTCAAAATAATAACCATAAATGACTGATTGAATGACCTATATTGGTGGTAAAAAAGACATCGATGATCTTAATGCGACAATTTAGAATTTCGGTCCAAGACAGTTGACACAGCTACAAACCAGGATGACGTAGTCAATTATATCAAACTATTTAAAATTGCCTCTACTATCACCACTCACTTTGCAATTAAAAGTAGTAGTGTGAGTTGTCATCATGCTGCGTGTCATAAATCAACCTCGAGTCATAAATCAACCACTTTAATTAATGTATACCTTAGCCACAAAAACGTGTGGCCGGTTCTGCTCATATATGTATTATATACCAGAACTTTGAAGACGATCTAAATTGTTTACTTTACACTATATAAAGTAAGCACTAGTGAAGATATCGGAACAGAGCTTTGCGCAAATACTACATACAAACTATAATGTGGCATCGCCCTTCTAAAAAAACCATACATTTTCAAGGCCCCATATATCGAGCATAAGACCTCAGTGTTTCTATTTTTTTTTATCGAAAATATAGGTAAGTCCCTCCGATATTTTGAAGAAATTCGGAGGACATATCTTTCTTTTGTAATATGTCTCCGTGCCTAAAATACGTGAAATCGGGTCATAACTTCACCTAACTCCCATATACTTAATATTCGGGTTTTCAAACCTTCAATGGACTTTATACCATATGTATGACGAATTTGTGGGTCAAATTGTGTGCAATATTAATGAATTTAAATAAATAAATTGCGAGAGTATAAAATGAACTTACTTGTTTAGCATAACATCACTCAGAACGTTTTGTCATTTAATCGTGAATTGTTTTATTACAGGGAATTAAAAAATTCATCTTGGCCAAAAAATGGAATTAAGTGAACATTTTCGTGCGATAATTTTTTCACAACTTTCGACGTGGATTATCGCGACAAGAGTGCATCGATGAACTAAAATCTTTGTATGGCTATGAAGCACCATCCTATAGCACTGTGAAAAACTGGTACAACGAATTCAATCGTGGCCGACGCTCGCTCAAAGACATCGATGCCGTACGTGAACTGATAATGTAAGACCGTCATGTAACATACCTTCAGATAGAGCCATGCCTATGCATTTCTCCCACCAGCATACATTCGATATTGCATGAACACCTGGCCGTAAAAAAGGTTTATTCTCGTTGGATCCCGCACAATTTGACAATCGCTCAAAAAAAGTGCTTCGGAAATTGGTTTGAGCGCATGCAAAATTGTATAAATCTTGATGGAGAATATTTTGAAAAACAACAAAACCATTTTCGTTGATAAATATTCCTATTTTCATTATTAGACCAGAAATAACGGGTGATTTTTTAAGAGCTTGATAACTTTTTTAAAAAAAAAAGCATAAAATTTGCAAAATCTCATCGGTTCTTTATTTGAAACGTTAGATTGGTTCATGACATTTACTTTTTGAAGATAATTTCATTTAAATGTTGACCGCGGCTGCGTCTTAGGTGGTCCATTCGGAAAGTCCAATTTTGGGCAACTTTTTCGAGCATTTCGGCCGGAATAGCCCGAATTTCTTCGGAAATGTTGTCTTCCAAAGCTGGAATAGTTGCTGGCTTATTTCTGTAGACTTTAGACTTGACGTAGCCCCACAAAAAATAGTCTAAAGGCGTTAAATCGCATGATCTTGGTGGCCAACTTACGGGTCCATTTCTTGAGATGAATTGTTCTCCGAAGTTTTCCCTCAAAATGGCCATAGAATCGCGAGCTGTGTGGCATGTAGCGCCATCTTGTTGAAACCACATGTCAACCAAGTTCAGTTCTTCCATTTTTGGCAACAAAAAGTTTGTTAGCATCGAACGATAGCGATCGCCATTCACCGTAACGTTGCGTCCAACAGCATCTTTGAAAAAATACGGTCCAATGATTCCACCAGCGTACAAACCACACCAAACAGTGCATTTTTCGGGATGCATGGGCAGTTCTTGAACGGCTTCTGGTTGCTCTTCACCCCAAATGCGGCAATTTTGCTTATTTACGTAGCCATTCAACCAGAAATGAGCCTCATCGCTGAACAAAATTTGCGCGAAACACATTTCGAACCGAACACTGATTTTGGTAATAAAATTCAATGATTTGCAAGCGTTGCTCGTTAGTAAGTCTATTCATGATGAAATGTCAAAGCATACTGAGCATCTTTCTCTTTGACACCATGTCTGAAATCCCACGTGATCTGTCAAATACTAATGCATGAAAATCCTAACCTCAAAAAAATCACCCTTTATATATAGCAGCCCTCGTAGTTTTATTACATATCAATTAACTAAAATGGCTAGCCAGTTGAGCCGAGCTTTTGACGGTCACAATGGAGAAACTGGAGTGGTGTAACCAGCGGACTGAAAGTCCACACAACGGTACTGACGATTGAATGTTTTAATAGTTTAATAGTAAAGCTGAACTGTAAAGATACTCTTAACTAAGGCACTTGTTGAGTAGTTTCCGGGTTGGGTTGCTAGCCGCAGTATTTTTATTCGTTTTATTACAGCTCACTAGGCATACAAGTGAAGCCAGAGGAGATATCAACACTTTGCTGTTTGCTTCCCTGTACAACTGACTGAATTTCGTTTATTAAATGACGGACTCCACTGTCGAACTCACCAATTGTGCAAGCTATTGCTCAGCCTCAGCCAGCTTGGAATTGCTCATTTGGAAAGTCTATGTGCTTCATTCGCCTACGTTGTCTGAGCAGTCGCCGTGGGCTTCATCTAACGTGCTTAGCAACTACCAGTGAACGGCGTGCAGGCTATCAACGCCAGTAGGCTAATGATTTGAGCTGCTTGATGATGGACTTGATTTTTTGCCATTAGCGACAATTACTTTGGTGGCAGTGTAGCTTGTGGTGAAGTTGGAGCAAGTTTCTATTACTGCTGTTGTACTTAAATAGTATTTTTTTAGTTTTGCCTTTGATATCGACGGTAGTGGCCTTCTGACCGGATCTCGTAAACTCTAACCAGGTGCGGACCGGCAACTTTCCACTTAATTTATTGTCTCTGAACCCGTTTGTATTTACAAAGCTTGTGAAATAACAATCCAAAAAATGTATTTACATCCAACCATTCATTCAACTTTATGAACATGGGCTTCAAGTTGCTTCATTTGTCTTTCAAGTATGTTCAGCTCAGCCCGTCTCTGCCCAACTCTCGGGCTACATATGTAGTCGTCCACTTTATTACGATAATTAAATAAACCGGTCTCAGGAGCTTTACCGATTTAAAATGTGTGGTTTTTCATGTGTAATTCCTCCGGCAATAAGTATTCAACTAAAGAGCGCACAATTCTCATATAATTTGGCCGCCAACTTGGACTTGGCAATATAAAATATTTAATGCCGTTATTTGCAGCTTGTTTTTCTGCTGCTGCTGGTGAATGCAATACCAACAAGTGGCAAGCGCAACATGCTACGTATTATGGCAATGTGGATTGAATGGTCTTCGGTTTCAAGTTTTTTCAATGACAATGAAATCGAAATATTTCGTTTGTATTCCAAACATTATTCATACAATTATTAAATCAATATAATTTTTTTATACAGAGTTAGTTATGGAAGATTGATATGTTCTCCAAGCAGGGTTACATTTTTCGAGGAACTCTATATAAAACGTTCTTCTGCCACTTCTGCACTACAAATTTTCTTATGAGTCGCAAGAATGTGTTTAAATAAAAATGTACAATATGAGATCATTAGTAATAATTTTATCTTCAAGCATTCCTTGTTATGGCGGGCCAATTAGAACTGCATATAAGAAAGTGTTTTGAATTAAGTATTAACAACCGTAAATGAATCGCGAGGTAAGGCATCATATAAAAAGTGTTCTGGATTGTGTATATACATATGTATATAAGGATAGTATGCTTGTCTCAGCGAAACTCGAAACATCTTTGACTACTATAAAACCTCCTGAGTTTTTCTTTAAAAAACAAAAAACCAAGTTAAGGCATTAATTACAGATAATGAGCATCTAATTAGACGTTAGTTTGTTTAACAGCTCACATATTTATTTATTTAAATGACAGTGTGTAACATTGCTCGCATACATTTATGACAGCTTCAAGAATTGACAAGCATTCTTTACGCCTATTCTCCATCCTTTTTCATCCTCCTACATATGTACATATGTATATCTGGACCTGACGGAGCGCTATTCTATATTAGCATTGTACCGCCGCGACAAAAAGTGTTCCTCGAGAATACGCCAAAAATTCTCTACAGTACGTCAATTATATAAAGTATGCCTGAAAGTGCTGGAAAAATATGCACATATTAAATTAAAGCAGTGAAATACGACTACTACGACGAGTCCAACTGCTGTGTGAGTTAAATTGAAGGCATGGACGGTAGCTGCTGCTGGAAAGTATAATAAGATAAAGCTCGGAATGAATATACAAATTTGTACAAGTCCTGAAGAAAATGAAAGTGGGACAAGAAATACAAATTTAATTCAACAAACACCAACTGAAAAGGCGCAAAATTTAAATAAACAAGTAAAGTATCGTAAAGTTCAGTCCGGACCGAAGACATGAAATTATTCAAAATTCGTAGTGTTCAAATTACAACCACTTCTTAAATCGGCAATCTTGCACTTTATCGATATAATTTTTAGATTAAATTGCGTGGTCTTTAATTTGGAACCGGGGTTTGCCGTCATATCGGATCGACTATCTTATTCTTGTCTTTTAATACAATCGTAGAGCAGTTAGGCTCGGACCTCTTATATTTTAAATGTTTAAATTAGAGATATTAGATTAGACGATGGTTGCTCCACTAATAGATAACTGTTGTAGCAATAGTTTCAAGATTCCTTTATCTAGCTGAGCTAGCAAGCCAATTAGGAACAACGATCAGTTTAGCTTACATAGATCTTAGCCGAGGTGGAACTTATGTAGTTATCCAGGTTTGGGAAGGTTTTATAATAAGAAAAACTACTCAAATGACTGACGATAATTTCAGAATACAGCTATTGTGTTTAAGTTAACAAAATCGACTTTTCTTAACAAAACAGTGCAAATAAGTATCAGTACTCTTCCAAACAAAACAATATTACTAAGAAAACATATTGGAGTCGAGTATAAAATAAAAAACAGGCCTAGCTATCTTACCAGTACCTTGCCGTGGCCTTTCCTTCATATCCTACTATAACTACATACATACAAGCCTATATCCAGACTAGTCCACCGATAAATATGTAGGCACGTGATTACAGCCATTCTCCTCACTGTCAACCCAACCGACCGTCTATCTTAGTAGTGGCCTCTGCAGAAGCACACTCATAAAACTTCTTTCATGCTTGGCACACCCTTTATGTCAAGTGCAGTCGGTTTACGTTGTTTGGATCTCAGTCATTGCCTTGTTGACTTTGACTATTAACCTGTATCGTAAAGTGCAATAGCGAAGGCAACAAAAGTGGAAGATGAGGCGGCTATGTTCCAACACTTACAACAATAACAGCAGGGGTGTACCTAAATGTTGTTAATAATTATTATGCAACCAACAATTACGTGTACCAATGAAACAGAGGGTCGGATTGAAAATAATTGGATATTAACATGGTTGGCATCCATCGTCTGACCATGTATATTATTGTATACTTTTGAATCTAAATGTTTAAAGATTTAAATTTGAAAGAATCACCAAAATTCGAATGACTTTCATGCAATCAGTGAGGTCATAGGGAGTTAGTATGATAAATGGGTCAGACCTGGATTTTTGAAAACGCGCATAACAATCTGGATCCAATTGTCAAATGAACTTCCTATCTAATCTTGTGTTTCTGCAAGATATTTAGGTTCATTTGTGAGCGCAGCATTGTAGTCCACGTTATATGTGACATTCATCACGTTTAGTCAGAGTATGCCTTATTTTTCATGGTTCAATGAATTCTTTCTCATTTGCAAGGTCTTTTAACATTTCAATGTTGTAAATTATTTATTTCGCTCTGTTAATACGCACTTATTGTAATCTCATTTGTTTAGGCGGAATGCTAGGGAAACTCGTCACAGTTTTTCCACTCTTCCTTTGCTCGGTTTTGCAAATCCCCGGAATAATTGCATTTGTTAAGTTTATTTTTCCACTAACAAAATGATCATGGCGCTAAATCTATTTTTACAGCTCGTAAGCTCTTATCAGCGGCAAGGAAAACATTATTATTGTATTACTATTATTTTATTCCTCAGTATTCCTTTTTATGGCGTTTGTCAGTCCATGCATGCGACGTATGATGGTTGGTCTGTGAAATGCCGGTGACAACAGAGTGTCCTGTTAGTATAAACTGTTATTCATCCACAAGCTCAGTGTCCAGTTGTACACTTGTCGTACTTTGCCTTCACTCGCTGTTCGTTTAAGCTTCGCCATTTGATTTGCATAATTTATTTATGTCATCGTTGTTGCGTTCTGCCTTTAGTATTTATCTCTGTGTTTAGTATACAGCTATATTCAAGTGCGTAAAATTATGTAAGAAGATTTAAATCAGATGTATAGATTATTTTAATTTTTTAGTGAAAATAGTCGTCTTCGAAATTTTTTCTGAGCCTTAAAAACAATGTTTTAAGTGTATTAATTTTAATACGTGTTGGTATTGAAGTCAAAATGATGTTTATGTGCTTTGGAAGGTGCGGCAGTCCATTACCTTTTACAAACTTACAATGTTTGAAGTAAACAGACATTATAATAGGTGGATGTATGTGTTAGTAAAACCGCAAAGTCCTAAATTGAGTTGGGTTTTGCTAGCTGTTTCTAGCGGCCACGAGAAGTGTGAAGTTGTACGTGCTTGTAGCATGCGCTATTGTTTTTGTGGTCATTTGTACAACAGAAACAGCATTTGTAGAATAAAGTGCATTCTATTATACAGATGAGTGCAAGATACGCAAATGACTCACTCACACACGCGTAGCAATTATTTTCAGTGCCAAAATGATGTAAATTGTGTATTGTTGCCTTTAAACAAACAACATGCTGCATGCAACATTGTTCTCAGACAATGTAAGAACAATGAAGATACAGCTGGAGAAAGCAGTTGCACATATTTGTTTACAGCAGGAGAAGAATAAGAAGTGCTCACACAAAAATTGAACTAAGCTAAGACGCAAATGTGGAAAAACGATGGCATGGCAAAGATGCAAACCTTCGCCGTAGTGCCATAGGTTGTATACATTTGCAATCTTTGTAAATATTTTGTAATGTAATGCAATTTACTCAAAGCAAAATTAAATTGTCATTTACTCGCTTGCTTGCACCAAGCACATGTGACGTACAATAATAAAGTATTTTTTATTGCAAGAATTATTTCTTTGCTTTAGTAGTATATAAAAAGTAGCAACGAGTTGTAAATATTTGCCTTGAGAAGACAAGTGAGTGCAAAAGCGTTAAAATAAATGGGGAAATGAAAGAGTATCCAAATATTAATGAAAAACTCAATACTCTAATTACTACTGTTCATTCAAGTAATATTCATACTCATAGTACAACTACTTACTCAATGTGCTACTATTTTTTCTAAAGTGTGGCATTCTACATACTGTAAAATTATGTTTAATAAAATCAGCCAAATTATCAAGGGTGGCATATTCATGTATCTATCCGCTACTGTAACTTACATGGATATTAACACCACACATGACTTCGAATGATTTCTTTGTTCACGGTAAGACTCTAGTGAACTGCCTTTTTTCTGCATTTTCCACATTTCGTTTCCCTTCTTCGCTCTTTTCTTTTCATTTATTCTTATTATTCTTTTCTTTGCACGAAATACTGCAAGGATGGCATCTTAAACATAAACATATATTGTATATATATAAGTGATTTTGCATGTGTGTATTTCCGTTGCACATTTCAGCTGACGAGAAGTAAATATTTTCTTCCTTACTTCTACTTCATTCTTCATATACTTATGTGGGCGCTTAAATTGTCTTCTAAATGTGTTATAAGTTCTGCTTAAATGTCACTTTGTATGCATAAATCCCTGTTTTATTTATTAGCCCTAGTCGATAAGTGGGATTATTGCTCCTTTTGGTAAGTCAGAGTAGGTCAGACACTGCGTACACACATATGTATAAAAATGAATTACTCTGTTCATTAGTCTGTTCATTAGAAATATTCGTGGAAGGCCAGGAAAAGATTTGAAAGTAATTAAATATGGAAAAATTGCGAGGAAGATAATAATAAGAGAATTTTATTCGACAACAAAAATATAAAAAAGAAAACAAATAATAATAATAATATTTTGAAGGTTGTCATTGTTGCTTTGTTAAACTATTTTTGTAATTGTCCAATTGTATAAGGTTGTGTCGAAAGCTCAAGACAATTTGTAACAAGTAAGGAAGATAGGCTGAAACCGAACATCTTCTACTCTCGCAATTTATTTATGTAATTTTATTAAGATAACACACAATTTGTCATATAAAGTCCAATTTAAAATCATCATAAATAGAGGGCTGAGGTAATTCCTGAACCGTTTTCACTCATTTTCACCAACAGGCATAACGGAAATTGCGAAACTTGGTACCTGTTAGCAGATAAACGGTACATTCGGCCTTGAAATTACTTCCAAATTGCAAAGCTAACGAACTAAGCGCATGCCTAAAATCATCTAATTTTTGGCGACACATAAAACATTTTCAACGATATCAATCTACAATTGTTGAAGCCGTTGGTAGATTTTGGAAATGGTAGGGTGGCAGTTGACACCTCGACGGATTAATATCATTTCCAATAGATTTCTGTCACTTCATTCACTCGAAACAGAAGCATATTCATCGTGTTTTTCCTGACATGAAACCACAAAAAACAAAGATTTCGATTTAATGCAACAATTTACCAGGATGACGTAGTCAATTATCCCACAGACTATTTAAAATTGCCTGTACTATCCCCATTCACTTACAATTAAAAGTAGTGTGAGTTGTCAACATGCTGCGTAACATAAATCAACCTCGACTTTGCAATATAACAAGACTGGCTGTGAAGAAGGTAATCAATATCGTCATCGAAGCCAAGTTTGAGCCAACTTTGAAATATGCTCATTTGTTACATACTTCAACATACGATTAAAAGAATCAAAGTTTTATAAATTATGATAGTTTACGCTTAATAAAGATCTACAATAATGTATATTTTTTTAAATTTACCGGTTATAACGATTTCGTCTTTATGCGTAAAAATTTTTTCTCTGTATTGAAAAATTTACTAATTTAATGTAAACGTGTGCCCGGGTCTGCTAGTGTTATATACTTATTAGTTGAATTATTTATTGTGAATTATTTATGCTCTAAAACTAAAGAAAATCAGAGTTTACACATATTTTAGATTTTTTAATGTTTAGTTTTTATTTTTTCTACACATTTTCAATTACTGGACTTGCTTTAAAAATTCACCTTTAGCCATAGCTTAATCGGTTACAGATGTCGTTCGCGGCATTTCTTGAGTAGGACTGAGTTCATGGAAATCTTTGGAGCATCTATGGATAAAGTACATGCAGCCAGCAAATACAACTGAAATGAAAATAATCCAAAGTTAAGATAAATGTACCATTATTCACTTTATCTATTATGCAAATGAAAAAAGAAAGAATATAAATTCAGAATAAACAACAAACGAAAATCGCATATGTAAATATTACCTCATAGAGTCCTGCGAAGAGGAAAAACCCCGCCATGAAAGCGGTCAAATTCGAAATGAAAGAGAACCATAAATATGTCATGGGTTGTGCATAAGCTGTAATTAGTAATGAAACAAAAAATACTTTTAACATACAAAATTATAAG
Organism: Zeugodacus cucurbitae; assembly: GCF_028554725.1. Taxonomy (NCBI): domain Eukaryota; kingdom Metazoa; phylum Arthropoda; class Insecta; order Diptera; family Tephritidae; genus Zeugodacus; species Zeugodacus cucurbitae. The sequence continues at coordinate 14,855,531 of NC_071671.1, forward strand.
TAGAGAAACACTTCTTCTTTATTTATCGCACGATGCTTTAATTTTCAGCAAATATTCTCGGAGGATGATTTTTAAATTCTTTCATTTCAATAATTTTTATTTGCCCACCACTACTTTTAAGTAATACGACCGCGGATATTGATTTAGCTCAAAGAAGGACATAAAGGAAGTCTTCGCACAAAACACCAAGACTATCACAATCGCCACAAATCTGTCACCTTTAAAGATTTTCGTATTTTGTTTATATTTTTCTTACATTCATACAAAATTACGAAATGACATGAAAATAGAAACATTCTCGGGCAACACAGAGCTTCAAGGCTATTGAACTTCATTTGTACTTTGAAGTTGATCGAGTATAAAGCATTTCATAGCCCAAATTATGTGGTTATAAGATTGGCAACTGCATGCAAAGTTGTAGGTGGCACACAGCAATAAATAACAGCAAAATATTAGTAGTAAGTACGCCAATGGAATCTCAAGCCACTTTCTAGGTTAGGTTGTAAGGCTGTTTCCCAAACGGAAAACACACGTAGACTTTAATATATAGTCCTTTGTGAGCCTGGAGACCCCCTAAATTAACAATTAGGAGTCCACAAAGCGCCCTGATTCTACTTCAAATCTGCATAGATTTTTAACTTCTATATTCGCTATTTCGCGAGCCTGTTCAAAAAAGTGAGATCAAAGAAATCTCTTTCTTGATCTCGCAAAGGCGGGACATTCCAGAAGAAAGTGATGAGACGATTCAACTCATCCTCATCCATGCAGCTTTTACACCTAGCATCCGGTAAGATTTTTTACCTTACAGCGTGGTTCCCAATGGGGCAATGGCCAGTAAGAACCCCTACGACTAAGGAGAGGTAAGGTTGACTGAGGGCGAAAAGTTCAGTAGACCTACCGCGGTTTAACTTAGGCCAGAAGGATCTTGCGACTAAGCATGTGTTCGTAACTGACCATCGCCTACCCAGCTCAGCCGAAGCCCATCTGTCCAATAGCAGACCGCAGTAGGACAATGGTGCTCCTACATGATTCATTGCTTCTAATAGCGGGTCCGTCGTTCCTGACCTTGCAAGCTCATCAGCCTTACAACTTCCCGTGATTCCGCAGTGGCCAGGAACCCAGACTAATCTAATTGAAAAGTATAACGATGCCACCGACAGTGAGTATATGCATTCTTTAGCCAACCCTGAGCGCATGGTCAATGAACACAGGGCTAGTATCGCCGCTTTACTATCCGAGTGGATCGCCACCTCCCTAAAGATTTACATTCTACACACTTTATAAAGTTAATTTAAATTACATATGGCAACTAATTTTATGTTTTTGTAGGGTAAGGGTGTAGCAAAAACAGTGATTTAATTAATGTAGATTTTTGTCTGGCAGTCAGTGAAATAAATCTGTTTCATTCTCGTCGCATCCTGCCAAAATCTTGACGAATAGCAGCTACAGATCCCACTAAATAAATCGTTGTGATTTGTTTGCTTGCTGTTTATCATTATATGCCTACAAATATAGTAGACCATGCATACATATATGGGTATGAACAACAACTCCTGTCCAGGAGGCTACAGCTTGTGGATTTCTCAAAAAACTTTCTCTTTAAGTAACCAACACATTGGTTTTTATATAGGTATCTAAAATAACTGCCATGTAGGAAAAAATCGAATTCAACCGAAAGCCCTTCTGTGCTTGTGAATAGAATACGGTGGATATCTTATCTTGTTAAAGATCGCTGTGTGTGTGTACTGTGTTTTATAAACTTAATAATAAATGAAAATAATTAATATTTAATTATATTAGCTCGTATTTCTTTCTATTATTTGCAATATTCGCAATATATTTTATTACCAAAGTGCAAAATCATATTTAAAGCCATAAATAAACCATTTTTATAAAACTTTAGCCGTTAGATGGCAAACATTGCATTACATAAAATTCACTATGGAAGCAGTAACTTTTAATTAAATTTCGATAGTAAATTACAACGCTAAGGGATGGATGGGGAACAAATGTAGTGTGCTTGGTGGTCCACGTGGTGCAGCGCGTTAATCACAATATTATCGTTGTCACCAAAGCGAAATAAAAGAGGAAATAGTAAATAAACAAACAAACTTATTAATGAAACCCAAAGACATACATTGCCTTGTATTGTATACTTATAGGTATGTTGGCTTGTGTAAAAATATTGAGTGAAACACTGTGCAAGAGGAATTCGTTAAACATCAGCTGGGTTTTTATCTCTCTTCCCAGTCTCAAGTGAAAATAAATACTCATACATTAGACTATATTCCGCATCCTGCATAATAAAAAAAATAATGTGTACTGCACCATCTGTAGCGTATTTGCTCTAATGAAAATGTCCAGTTTGGTTTGCTAAGAGTTGAACAAGCTCTGAGGACGTACATACATATTTTCCCAATTCAAGGTCATTCTCTGCCACCCTCTAAATCGACCATTATTTTATTATTGTTGTGAAAGAACCCCTCATACTATTGTTTCTATGCGTGCCAATATTTACTACTTCTATAATTTAAATTCTCTAATATTTATCTTCTTTAAACTTCGGCACATTTTAGATAACAATATCGTCCTCTTAAACATCCTTAAATTTTTATTTTATCGTACTCGTTATTTAAATCGATTAACTAACAAACTTCAAAGAGGATCGACACACACCACCTTTTTGTAAGAGGATCGACACACACCACCTTTTTGTCGATTTTAAAGCTGCTTTCGACAGCACGAAAAGGAGTTGCCTTTACGCCGCGATGTCTGAATTTGGTATCCCCGCAAAACTAATACGGCTGTGTAAATTGACGTTGAGCAACACCAAAAGCTCCGTCATGATTGGGAAGGACCTCTCCGAGCCGTTCGATACCAAACGAGGTTTCAGACAAGGTGACTCACTATCGTGCGACTTCTTTAACCTGATGCTGGAAAAAATTATAAGAGCTGCAGAGCTAAACCGAGAAGGTACAATCTTCTACAAGAGTGTACAGCTCCTGGCGTACGCCGATGATATTGATATCATCGGAAGCAACAACCGCGCCGTTTGTTCTGCTTTTTCCCGCATGGATAAGGAGGCGAAGCGAATGGGTCTGGAGGTGAATGAGGACAAGACGAAATATCTCCTGTCATCAAACAAACAGTCGGCGCATTCGCGTCTTGGCTCCCACGTCACTGTTGACAGTCATAACTTCGAGGTCGTAGATAATTTCGTATACCTGGGAACCAGCATCAACAACACGAACAATGTCAGCCTCGAAATCCAGCGCAGAATAACTCTTGCCAACAGGTGCTACTTTGGACTGAGTAGGCAATTGAACAGTAAAGTCCTCTCTCGACGAACCAAAATCAAGCTCTACAAGTCGCTTATCATTCCCGTCCTGCTTTACGGTGCAGAAGCTTGGACGATGTCAACATCAGATGAGACGACACTAGGAGTTTTCGAGAGGAAAATTTTGCGCAAGATTTATGGTCCTCAGAACATTGGCAACGGCGAATACCGCAGACGATGGAACGATGAGCTGTACGAGTTATACGACGACATTGACATAGTTCAGCGAATAAAAAGACAGCGGCTACGCTGGCTAGGTCATGTTGTCCGAATGGACGAAAACACTCCAGCCCTGAAAGTGTTCGATGCAGTACCCGCCGGAGGAAGCCGAGGAAGGGGAAGGCCTCCACTCCGTTGGAGGGACCAGGTGGAGAGCGACCTGGTTACACTTGGGATCTCCAACTGGCGCCGAACTGCGAAGGAGAGAGAGAGGTGGCGCACTATCGTCGATTCGGCTATAACCGGCTAAACGGTTGCAACGCCAATCACATACATACAACTAACAAACTTAGCTTGGTTAAAATTATACTTTTTGGCTTCCAAACAAAATTAACGAACATACTCTGACGAAACGAAATTATTCTGACAAAAACTCTTTACGAACAGCAACTTATCACTCACCGCAGCTTTCGTTGGCAAAAAAAAAACATTTATAAAATGAAACTGATTGCGGTTGCTGGCTTGATAAGCGAAAAATAAATAACACAAACTTTTTATATTAGCTATATACTTAATATAGGGTGACATTAAGGAAGCGAATTTAGGACGAATAATCACATTGATGTGACAACGCAGTAAAATGCTTCAAAAAAGTTAAAAATCAAAAAAGGGTCTACTACCACCTTTTAATTGACATTAATATTGTTATCTAGAGCATTTTGTGCTAGAAGTTTTGTGATAGAAAGCTACTATTATTCAAGCGCTTCGCAAAGAACCTAGGTTTAAAATAATTTATTTTTAATTTATATGGGATCATCAAAGCAAAAAATTTTCAATTTCATTATTAATTTTCGTTCCTTATTGCATTTCTTTAAAATTATGGTTATAACAGAACGATAGTATTAAACATACATATTTCTCACATTTATTTGAGCTTATAACATTCATTCTCAAATCCTTTTGTATGTGCTGCACATTCCATATTTTGCACGTGTCGTAGTTGTAGTTAGTTGGATTAAACGCCGATAACTAGTAATCCATATACAGAACATAACCTAAAAATAGCTTTAAATTGTGCGTTATCGAACAATTGTTATTGTTTGATTGGCGTTAAAAATATTTGTTTGTGAGGCGAAAGAAAAATGGCAACAAAAAAGTCAAAGAATATGAAAAAATTGTCAACATGGCCTCACAATTGATGAATAGTTGCTCATACGCCCCTTATACCCATTTGCTTATATTGCCGCAATAAAGAGGAAAAAGCATTGCAATGACACTTTTATTTCTTATTCGTCCTTTTTGAAATTGTTGTCAATGTCATTTGCTTGAATGACAAATTATTTATCATTGCTTAAACTGCACGCTGATAAGCGTTGCGCGTTGTGATACACTTTATCGGGGGAAAATAAAGCGAACTGCGAAAGTGTAGCGCTTTGAATTTTTTATTAAAGATTTTTTTTTACTAAGATTTGATAGCAACTCGTTGAAATTTGTTAACCACAGTGTACTTGACAATCGAATAATAAGAGATTATTTGGCAGAGGAAGGCATTTTCCACAAAAAATTTAAATTGATTTGAAAATATATAATATTCTGCGGTCATATTTTGCTACTATTTGTGATCTATGTCTTCAATAGTGAATGTTGATTATTTCTCAATTATCCACCTTATGTTTTCAAAACGAATTTTAAAGGTAACATTTTGTTCCCGAAGAGCCGTTTTGTATATTCCTCGATATTTTCCGAGGACTTCAACGTCTCCTACACATGTCTAATTTCATGGAGGTGGGCTATTAGATACAAAAAAGGATAAAATACATTCTATGGATAAACAGGAAAAAAGTGAACCTAACAGAGAATTAATATGTAATGAAACCTGTATTATAGTTTCGGAGCCTTGTGTTTCAATTTTTACATATATTCTTCCAAAAAAAGAGAGATAAATGTACTTACTATTTTTTTAAATTTTGCATATAATTTCAGGTCACACCAAGTTGATGATGATCACACGTATGGGTACTTATTTCGTTGCTATCAATGCTCGCACGTCACATATCACATGCTATACCTAATTGTTATTGCCTGCTTTTAGGCGTTGTAGCCTTGTGATATAAACATGTGTTGTTGCTACTATTGCCATTATGTCAGCATTGTTGACTCTCTCATCCACCGCTGCTGCTGATATGCTGTCTTATACCCCGGTCAGCGGAAACTCTTTTGCTGTTTTTGTTTCGCGAGGTCCTTGTGCCACATGTACGCTCTTATCGCATAAATATTTAATTACTTCAAAATACTCAAATGCTTAACTGCAGGCTACGCGAAGAGTACAGAATATTTAAAAAGTGAGATTCAGCTGCTTCTTCAGTTGCTTCTCTTGCTTCTGCCACCGTAAATTTTAATGGAGCGCTCATCTGTTTTTGTGTGTGCAACGGTGCAGAAGAAGTTTATACGCATGTACTCTTGTGAAGTTTAATTCCAAATTGAAAGCTCCTTAGTTAGCTCAGCCTTTGTTCAATAGCATTAGGACGCAAAGCTGTCATCACCAGCGCCTGGCTCAACTGTCATGTAGAAAATGTGTCACAGATTACGAATTAGCTCAGAAGCTTTGATGCTTAAATTTAAGATTAGTGGTATTTCATATCATCTTGATATATACTGTATATTAAACATAAATATATGTATATATATATTGTATGTAATTTGAATTGATTTGGATCACCCATGTCTTTCTGCATAGGAGACAGCTGTGAGGCCTTAATTTCTCTACCATTTATATCATGCTCTATAATCTTTGCTTTAGTGATATTCTGGGCACTTCTCAAGCAAGAGATCGCTCTTTAGTAGAGAGTCATGCTCTATAATCTTTGCTTTAGTGATATTCTGGGCACTTCTCAAGCAAGAGTTCGCTCTTTAGTAGAGAGTCCTAGTTGTTTAAGAAGCATTTTCGGAGCAAATTGAAGAGTTATGTCGGGCTCGTTTGTTATAATTTAATTTACACAGAACTTATCCATAATACTTGTGCAGCGAAGCGTATCACTTTATTTTTCTACATATTCCACATCGTATGCATAGGTGTACAAATATACCCTTTGTTCACATCTACACCTCATCATGACCTAAAAGTATATATAAAAGTGAATACAGCTTCTGTGAGAGTGGGTTGTTACTTTCATTCAAAATAAACATATTTGTTTGTGTGGGAGTGAGTGTGCATATGTGGCGTGTGCGAAATAAAATCTTAGTGGATAATATAAATTCGAAAAATAAATGCTCGAGATGCTTTTATAAGCACAAATAAGCATAAACTCTGCACACATACATGGGCAGACTTTGCACAGTGCACATGTGTGCATTAAAGTAATAAAAGTATATTGTTTTTGTTGTTGTTCATGCTTAGATTAAGTCGGCATACCGTGTGGTTCACCGCAAAGATGAAAGGTAAAAGTTTTCACTGCACTGCTTGTTATTGGTATTGTTGTTTTGCAGAGGCTTTTATTGTTGTACACTGAAAGCGCATGCAGAGATGAAAGGAAAAGCTTTTTAATTTAGCAGCAAAAAATATATTTTGGAAGTTGAAATATTTGTGCTTTAGATAAAAATTTGTTTGGTTAACTACTATGGGCGGAAATAATTTCTGGCTAGTTTTTATCTCTAAAGAACATATCCTCATTATTGTAGAAATATGGACTTGCCGCTCCAAGTATCCGAAAACTGAAATATCCATGGTTTAACTTGCAACTAAAGCAAACCGTAAATGTAAGTCGGCCATTCATTCCAAATGCACTCAAATAACTGGAATTCAGTGTTCAAATTCATTCACATACTAAGCTCATTGAATTTCATTCCTGTTGCAAATAATACGATTTGGAAATGTGTCTCAAATGTCAGCAAATGATAGCTGAACTTCGTTCTTACTTCTAATGTTGTTGTTGGGTTTAAGAGTCCTCTTGATACACGTTTTCTACATTGATTGAAGTTACCAACGAAAGTTCCTTGTACCAGTAGGCAATTGACAATATAAACATCACTGAGCTGCAACTTCATTCAATGAGCGCACGCACACAGTTGCAAAAAATGCAACATGAAATTGTACTATACGGACTTTTACTAGAATTTTGCTTCCAAGGTAGTGCTTAATAGCATTGAAACTTTGAATTCTTGTGTGATATGCTGGAAGCCAAGGGTTTCATTTCAAGGGGACCAGAGGGAGTTCAGTATGTGAGTTGAGATTTGCTGTGTTGTATATAGTAATACATACTTGGTTATACTTTAGGTTGAAAAGATAAATATTTCTTTAACATGCTATATATCTATAATGAAATATTCCACTTGTTTTATTTTAATTTTTCTCGATTAAATAATTTAACAGGTTAAAGGACTTTCAAAAATTTTACGACTGAATAATTTACATTAATATCCAATCGTATTGCTCTTTTAAAATAATTCATTTATCTTCTAAGTTTTATATAGTCAAAATTGTTAATTAATAAATTCCTAATGAAAAATATTTTCAAACGTATGCTCCTTTGAGACTTTTAATTTAATGTTTGTATAGTAAGGATTTTTGTCAAAAATATTTTCGAAGTTTAATATTTGCAAAACAGGTGGCAAGCATCTAATCTTTTTGTTTTAAACTAAACGAGTATTACACAGAAAAATTATACAAATCAGTCAGACAAAATACTCTTGGATGATTTTAAGTATGATATGCTTTCAGCCATCTGGCATTTCTGAGTCGAGCAGATGGAACCTCTGCCATCAAAAAGGATCTGTATCAACGAACCACATTTTGTAACTAATTAAATTTTCTATTACTTCTTCTAATTCTTTCAAAAGACATTAACACAACTCCCCCCAACTTGTGCGCTTTTATTTAAATTCATTCAATGCATATTTTTTCTCTCAAATACATCAATAAATCTAAAGTTCTACATTTACACTTGAATTTCCATTATGAAATTATTGTTATGAACAGCATAAAGCCTCCAAAGCCTTTCTCCCATGTATAGTTTCGTCTGTGTGCGGCACGCGGAAGTCACGACTATAAGCTCATACTCCACAAAGGAGCTACACAATTTGTACCATTTTGTTCCTTTCTAATCCACTTGATACATTTAACTTTTCCTTTGTACGTGAGATTTTACAATTCGATTGCGCCTAAAACTTAATACTTATAACTTTTTTTCGTTTTAATTTATTTATTTTTTTTCCATTCGTTCAGCTGCAAAGTTATCGTTAATCTCCCTCCTTCGGCACAAAAGTTTCAACAACTTTTTTAGAATGTGGTTCTAGTGTGGTATTTGTATGTGTTTGGTGTTTGGTTTCCCTTGCGTTTACGGAGGTCGGTTGCTTCACTTGACATACTAACGTGCTTTAGGATATTCTTTACTAAATTGCGTGAATTCGATGAAGCAAAGGATAAAAGTTTTTTGCTGACTGCTACATATTTTTTATGCATATTCCTAAATTCATGGCGGATTGCAATCATTTGATGTGTCGTCAGATGGTTCAAATTAAAATTAGCTGATATCAAAATAATAACATTTTTTCTCTGATGTGAGAGCGAAGAAACGATCTCTAGAGACGTTTCTTCTCACCCTAGCCCAGTATTCAATTAAAAACTAACGACTTGATTGTTTAAGTCAAAGCCTCCTGAACACCTCAAAAAGTTATATTATTTTCCACCGGTCTTTTCAAGAAATCTGATTGGCAGGTTTTGAATATAACTTGTTCCAATTTTGGTTTCAGGTTGAATCAACTCAGAGTGTTTCACAGATAAAATCTGCAAAATATATGCAACAGAAGCACTATGGTGTATACAAACATTCATATTACATAGGAAATATATACGAATTGAGCGCTCAGCCCTTGTGTGCAATGCCTTCCATGCATGCACTTATGAAAGTTCTAAGAAAGCAATTGCATTCAACTACATTCTCACCTCGTTTTTATTTGAGGTCATCAATAGTTCCATCCCACTTGGTTGCACATTACGTGTAAATGGATTGTGTTGTATGTTTGTGTGTGGGTTCTTCTTTTATGCTTGTGGCTTTACTTATGATTCCCAATGTTTACTCCTTCGTTTGCACGGCGAGCTTTTTTTAAACTAGATTTCGTTTGACAAAATTTATATAAACTATTTTCCTTATATATATAATCGCTTAAAGCGGTTTCTACGCCAAATATATATATTTTCCTAATGTTTACAAGTACACGCCTTTCTGTTTGTATGTTTGTGTTAGTGAGAATTTACTTTCTGTATCCTTTCGGCATTTGCAGTCAATTGTGTCAATGCTTAGTTTGATTTTCTGCGAGCGTGCAGCCAAAGACTCTGACATACTTACTGGGCTTTATATTTCAAAGTGGTTTGAGTTGAACATTAATGGGTACATAAATGTGAACATACTTTATCAACTGCATATACAAATTTAGGCTCGGTTTCTAAACATTGGAAAAAAGTCTCTACTAGATCAAATCGCACCACCGTTTCTATGATTATGATCTTATGCATTTTTTCAAAGCTTAATCTTTCTTTATTCTTTCGGCTTGCAAACAGAATATATGTATACCCTTTCAAAAATTAAACTTAATATCATAGCATATGAAAAGTTCTGATGTAATTTCCTAGGCATTGGCTAGACTTGGTACTTAAATAGGATAATACCCGATTCTTAAACATATAACAATGAGTACCAACCAGAACTAGGAAAATACTTAAAATAACTCAAGAATTTGAAAATATGTAATCTGAAAGTGGTTATAAGAACGAAATTGGAGATTTTGAAGATTTGCATGTAGTTTTTTAATGAAAAGCTAAAAATACTTACCTTTAAGCCTTTATGGCCAGTCCTACTATATATTTGTAATCAAATATTTGAGCCTTCGAAAGCTTGAAACAGTTTGTTTCTGGTCAAAAATCTATCCTATATTCTTCGAGTTTTCTCAAAATTTTTTAACTTTGTATTATTATAGATGAGACCTTCCAACTTCATATGAAATGGTAAACATTGGTTGCATTATACATTCGGATTTAGTTACTGTTGCGCGTATCATCAATCATCATTTTCTACCGTCTGCAGTCACACAATGCTGTTGCTACCCTTCTTCTAACTGAAATCGCTAAAAAAAATATCCCTAGCTAACTAAATGCATATATGAGCACAAAATTAACTGGGTCTTTAGTTGACTTGACTTACAATAGTCGCATCTAATTTATAATGAAAAACGTGTCCGCAATACTTTGCATTAGTTGGCATAACCGACAACTTCTTATCCGCGCCTTCATATCTTTTTCTTACCACCACATTTGCCTTGGACCTGACAAAGCCTCTACTCTGCTAAGTTTATATTCCAATTGAGCTCGCCTCCACACAGTATCATAAATTTACGCGATAAACTTCAATTCACTTGATGCTTTCCAAACAATTTTCTTTGCATAATTAGTTGTAAGATTACCCTTCTCCCCGGTAATTACATCTTCATCGTAAAATCCGCATAAAATTCTTGCGAAATTTCTCGACTCATTTAAAGCAAAGTAGTCAATAGAAGCTACAGCAAGCAAGGAAACCACTACAAAGGCATACCCAAAGGAATTTTTCCACTTCCATTCATTTTAAAGCTCATAAAAATTTTGTGTGAAAGAAGGAAAAGAAAGCCCAAAGGAAAGCATGCAAAATAGTAACTCGATATATATGTCAATATTCATAACTAATTGGTGAAGAATGAAAAATTTTATAACTGTGGTAGGAGTTTGGTGACAAGCAATGTCAGTTGGCTCTGTTAGTTATTTTTTGGTTGCCTGCACGGGAAACTGAGAAATAGTTACGCAATTCAATATTGAAAAAAATTCAAAGTAGGAGATGTTTTGCTTCTCAACTCGGTTCGAGGAAGGTGTTTAATTGTCATCACTTTAATATGGGTAGCTCTTTTTCATATCAGCTGTCAATGTATGCGCTTGACATTTATGTTCATACGTTCTGTGGCGGAAATCACATCTTAATTGTCAAATCAGTTTAAACGATGAAACAATTTTTTGTTTTAAATATTCATAATTTCTATAAATATGTGTGCATTTTCATTAATTTAACTAGCAGTTAGTTACCTTTTTTAAATAGTGAAATTCATGGCTTGCATTACTTTCCCATAGAAAATCAATCAGTCCGCCGAATAGAACATGTCTTAGATTTTAATACACAAAGAGAAGTTATTTCGAACTTAAAGGTGTTACATGTTCCGATTCTCCTTCTTATTTTTGACCGGTGTTGTAACCATTTTAGAATTTATCTTGCCAATGAATTTTATAAGTTATAAGCGAGTGGATTATTGTTATTAAATATATACAGTTGACGTTCGTTTTCTTTGAGCTGGTGAGAAGATTTTATAGCATATATATCAGCAAAGCTATCACTTTTGTTAGTCAGTTGGTATGAATCGACTTAATAAATTATTTCTTGTTTGGGTTACTCACGGAACAAACACCAATTAGGAATAAAAAAGTCATTAGAAGTAAATTTACAATTAATTTTCCGGCAAATTTTCGCTTGCGGTTCCAACCAATTACATCAAATATTGCCTTACTTCAAAAGTAATAATAAAGCCCTGTAACAAAGTGCAAACAAATACATAACTGCAAATCGAGAAGACCTGCGCATAGCCATCATACAGCACCAATAAGACGCTTATTCTGCCGGCATAAATTCATACTGATACATGGACAGCATATTGCCTTAAAGGCAGATTTTGCTGTTTGCCAAAACTGAGTGCCGTGGGACGACTGACAGTCCCTTTACTAAGCTTCTTCCTGCTGCGGTTGAACTAGGAATTTCGTTGGCAATTTGGTGGCCAATTTGCCCATCTCTCATAATTCCACTAAAACAGAGGAATCCCAGTGCCGCAAGTATGACTTGTTGCAGCATGCAGCTCTAAGGTGCACAGATTTTCATTTCCTCCAGCACTTCACCTCAGCCGCGTGACTCCACTTAGATTGAATTGATTTTTCACAGATTCGCGTTCCGAATTTTCTGCTGTTGCTTTGGTGGCATGCAGCAGCATTCGAAGTGGATTTTCATGCCATCAGCGGCGCATCATGATTTTGTGGTTGGTCGTTTTCTTCTGCGCTTCTGTACTTCAGCATTTTGTCCTCCGGCGCAATTTTGACGTTGGCCTCTAAAATATCTCTAATGCACCATGTGAATGCCACTTTGTCTGGTTTTCTTTACACTTGAAGCCATAGTAATTACATGTGTGTGTGCTTATGGCTCTTATGCTATGCTATCAGTCCGTAAGCTGTTTCCGTGTGATTTGGCTTTTCTCCGTGGAAAACAGGTCTCTAATCTTTTTACTCTGGAGATGAGTGTTGATGTTGATGTTATCACCGAAAGACAAGTGGGGCAAATACCCGTAGTGGGAATTTATGATGTATATATGTATAGATTTAGTGTGAGTTCACAATGAGAATTATCTTCAGATTTAGGGGTGTATGATTTCTGAAAACGGTTTCAGGGAGTCTGAAGGGAATGCAACTTCCATATAATATCTGATTGAAGATTTGGCAAGCCGAATGAACTAACAACTAACTACTTATTAGAAAACAAAGAATAAGAAAATTTGAAGGAATTCCTAGAACCAAATAAAAGTGAGATCAGTACTGGTTTCCTTGTATTGATCTATACGGACGTGTTTCAATTTATCCTCCTTTAGGCCTTATCGTTTACTTTGCTTATCGCCATAGATCTTCTTCCATCGTTACAGAAACAGATATGTAGAGCAATACATCAAAAGCGCTCACATAAAAATGTGATTAGAGGTTTGATATTGATAAAACTTATGGTAAGCGGCTAGTTGCAAGACTCAAGCTATAAACAAGCTCCACTCTTGTTGTGTTTTTACTATTCATATATGTAACGCGAAAACTAAATAGCAAAGATAGAGGAACCAAACTTTGTGTGGATACTACAAGGGTTGATATGTACACAAAACTACAAACAAAAGTTTCGACCCCTATCCGGGGGGGTCTGCACGACCCGTGACATATATGTAACGCTCGCGGGTTTCTGTTATGTCACACTTTACACATTTGGTGTTTATTGATCGCTGGCAGTTGTTTCCAGCACAGCGTCTCCTGGTAGGATTTCTAACTATGAAATGGCCAATTAGGTCATATCTAGCATCAAGCTCAATTTGCGAATCCGGACGTCTAAATCCCCATGGTCCTCGGACTTGTCCATAAGTACGACAAAAGTGATTAGCAATGGTTCTTCTAAACTGTAGCTGGGTTAGCCCGTGTCCGCCTTTTCTATGTAAGAGCCAAGCATTTTGAATGGAGACATCAACCAACCATGTAAAAATTGAGATCCACCACTTCCCTCTAGCTCCAATCCTGTAAGCGTTAACGTTTTGGTCCATACGGTCTGTTCCGCCCATATTCTTATTATACATTACGATAGCATTGGGGACTTGAACCTGAATACTAGCATGTTCTGCCCTAGAGTATCTTCCCTACCGGTTCCTTCCCAAATAAAGTTGATGCTACGGAAACTACTGCATTGTCTACCCATTTCGTGACTGTAATATCGCATTCAGAAATCCGGGAACTAACCATATAACCACGTTTTCAACTTATCCTTCAGTGGCAAAGGGCAATAGATGGGTAATTTTGCCGAATTGTTCCAGTTCCCTCATATCCCATTTTTTTTAATCCAACCAAAACAGGTATTGAAGTGAAGAGATTATCAAAAAAGAATTAAAATGGAAGTAGCTTCCACGTTTCACCGAATTCATCGATCACAACGGAGCAGCGTTCTTTCCATAGTTTGCAGCGTACTCTTCGTTCGTCCTAGGGTTTTTTTCCCTGATACATCTCGAAGTTTAGAAGATAACCGGAAGGCGTATTTAGACACCACATTTTATAACCAAATCTCAACGGTTTGCCTCTAATAAATTGTTTACAACCGTGCCTGCCGTAGTATTCCACCATTGATTCATTGTAGGACAAATTCCGCTCTGGATGAAAATTCGCTTTCAAAGCATCATTCAGGGGTCTCAATTTCCATATTTTATCCGATAAATCTGTCTTTCCGGGGTCAATAAAGCGTAGATTTCCAAAAATAGTTCGAAAACGATCACGCCTCATCGAGTCAATAATCACAAGATTTTGAATATCTTTGTCAACGCTCCAATTTGCTTCTTTGTTTGGAGAAAAGGTATATCCACTTATTATCAGAATTCCTAAAAATACTTTCATTTCTCCAACTGTAATATTTGGGTTCCCATTATTATTTAAGAGCGAATATCTGTTTGACTCGTCACACAGCATTTGCAATAATTCATCATCAAAAAACTTTTGGAATTGCTCACATGGCTCTAGGTTGCTGCAGTCACTGTAATTACCCTCAGGGAAAATTGGAGATCTAGGTTCGATATTATCATTGACCCACGTAAAGGATGGTTTGGCTCTCTTAGCCTTACCATGTGACTGACCTGCAGTTATCTTACGACGACGAGAATTGGTTTGTTCCCTAGGCTTTTCAGTTGAACGTGATGTACTCGGCTTTTCGGATGCTTGCACAGAAGCAAATGATTCCTCCAAAAGGTTTACTTCTAACTCTGAGATAGAATGATTCAAGCAGTCTAAAATTTCAGCGTCCATATCAAAGTCGGTATTTTTTCTTATAAGAGTTTCACAATCCTCGACAAGCTGTGTATGTGACAAGTTTTCCAAAGTACCGCCGTCTTCATCTGCCGAATCATCACCTGAAAGAGCACCCGCGTCAGGAGCCTCTATATATATCCACCTCTTCTTCTTCATTATTTTTCAATTCGTCCAAAACTGCGCAAACTTCTTCAACAGTTAGTTTTGCCCTAATAACGGAAAAACACGCACATAAATATGTATATTATATATAGCTATACAATTCATAAGGTGAACCCGCGAACGTGACATATATGTCACAGCTACACAAAACGAAAAAAAAAACTACAAATACAGTCATTTAAAATTTTTTTTTTATTAGCATAAAATTTCAAACACTATCAAAATATACAAAACACTCACACATAAATCGTTGACACTTTATTAAAAATCGTACTTACCGACAACGTGTTCCCATTTCGATAGTTTTAATAATTTAATTTTGCTACACTAAACGGAACAGGCAAAATATACTGCACACTTATTCTTTGATTTGTTCACTTCAATTCTAATTTATCATTTGGAACATTTAAAATTGCATTTCGAAAAAGTCGTAGATTTATGTGAAAGATCGGAGCGTTACATATACCTAACACTAGCGTTTAATGATTAAATGATGTAAACGTCGTAGAGCGCAACATAAAATGTGAAATCTCATTATAATTGAAATGAAAAGTCAACTGGAAAGTAAATACGAGTTTATGGCAAGTGAAATGGGTTTGCTATTCAAAATCTGCCTCATTGTAGCGAAAATGCATCGCAGAAGAATCCGAAAGAGCATGTAGATAGTTTCAGTTTTACTTACATTGTGAGAAATATGTAAATAGAACAGCAAATGAAGTTAAATAACGAAGAAAAATGAAAAGGTTTGGGTAAATAGGATAGGAAGGTGAGACGTTGCAAAGAGGCAACTCATTGCAATATTCAATGCAAGCTTTATATGAAAGATACAAATGAGTTTGTGAATCAAGCTGTCGCAACTTTTATGCTTTTACATCTATTCGCCAGTATGCAACGCTGCATTTAGTTACTGTAGTTCCTTCCCATTATTTTTGCAATTTTGCTTTAATGAGATCTTTATTTTGCGTTTGAAAAGTTTTTTGTCCCAGTAGTTTTTAAGTTTTCCTCGATTTAGGTATGGTTCATAGATTTTGATAAAGAATTTTTGTCAGAAAAACAGTTTAAAAGTTTTCCATTTGAAAAGTCTTGAGACAGAGTCTATAAATCGTTGAGTTCTAAAATTAGATAAAATACTTTAATTAAATTAAATATTTTATGCAAAACTGTGATGAAAATTGCATCTCGTTAGTAACTGACAGAAAAGAATTAAGAATGAACTGTCATCCACATGATTGCTCATCTCTGAGAGAGTTTGACACAGATTTAAATATATTAACAAAGTGGGGCGGCAGAAAATTTATGAAACAAGTTGTCAACCAGAAAAACTAAATGCTCTTGACTCAGAATTTTTGCTACATTGTTAATGACATCGTCAATGGCAACAACCCGAATACACAATCCTGTTGGCGGAAATGCGGACGATGAAATCGTGTGTCGAAGCGAGAACGGCCGGCCAAGGCAACCAACTGTGGCTGGAGGCCGGTTCTTCTGGTCATGCGATTATACTGTATTAAAATCTATATGTACATACATATGTATCGACTTAGCCAACAAAATTAAATATTTGCATTAAAATGAAAGAGTTGAACTACGTCAAAACGACGAGCATGATGGTGGAAGGAATGCCAGCAGAGCTGTAGAACACCCCACATATAAATTAACTCACTGCAGAGTACAACTAACTCCAGACTGCGGAGAACCGAATCCATAAATACATATAGTATGTGCTTGCCATCGAAATGGGTCAATGTTTTAGGAAACTGCAGTGAGGCGCGAGCAGTTTGTTGAATAACCAAAGAAGAACAGAGTAGATATTGATGGTGGCACATTCTTTGACAAAGACCAACTCAGCAAACAAAAATGAGTATAAAAGTTGAAAACAAAAACAGGAACTGGTAAATATTTAAATGCTTGAGCTATACATACATGCGTATGCATTTAGAACTACATTACATATTTTCATACATAAGTGTTCACCCTCTTGAAGAACATTATGCACCAAAGAATAAGATCAATTTTTAATCCATTCATTATAAACTCATTAGTTAAATACTCTACGTCTCTTCTACTGCATTGGCTTTGAATATCAAAAAGCACTTAAAGGTTTCTCTTAATGCACTCCTCTCTCTTCCTTTCCTTATGAACCCGCTACAAGCCACTATTTTTTAACTACTTTATATCATTTGCAAAATTCGATCTTTCCCGGCAAAATAACCAAATTTCGGAAAGAGAAATCTGTGCAATATGAGTTTTTGTGGAAGGCCAAGGAAGCGCGTTGTAATTTCGCCGATGTACAGAAATATCCTTAATTATTCTCTCTTCTTGTCGTTGGTGCAGTAACTTGACTCAAAGCGCAAAACTTAGTTGCCACTTAATTTCAAACATTCATCTCATTTAAAATCTTCCCAGGCGATTGTAAGCGGAAGTGGGTGTGAGTGTTTATATAAGATGCCGCTCTAATACAAAAACAAAGTAATTAACTCTAATATATCAGCAATCCCGACTCCTTGCCATTGCGACATTCTGGCTCGATGGCAATCAGTTTTAGAGTTAAGTTTATTTGCATGAAATGGTAAAGACTGACCTCCGAGGATGACAGTGAATATTCGTAAAGTGATTAAAATTATAAAGAATTGAGATAAGCTACATTAGGAGCCCATAGTGTAATTCCTCCATCAAGCAATGACTTGCCGAATTTGAATTCGTTATAATATTTGGACATACATATATGAGGGCACAATACAACAAAATAAGTTCAGTATTGAAAAATGAATCCTATAAGCTAATTTGTAAGAATAATAGAAAATAAGAAGCTACAAACTTGAAGTAAAAAAATCACAATAAACTGCCTACTACGCGCTAAAAATAGCATAAACATAAATACATAGGCATAAAAGCCTACACTTTAATTGTTTCGAGCACTTTAGGAGGCTTTAGATGTGTTCAAAACAATAAAAAAACAAAAAGCTACGAGCTTCAGAACTACCATAACTACTGAAGAAGCCTGCCAAAGAAGAATCGAAATGACTCAAAGTGAATTAGCAATTACTTACTAGCACATTAATACATATCCATGTTTTGGCATTTCATGTTATAATATATGAATGGGTCTGTTGTTGTCTTTACAGTAGTTTTGAAAATTAATAATTACTATTCTTTCTCTTCTCTTTTTTTATCAAAATAATGAATGACAAAGCAGTTTTTGAAATATTACAAGTACTTTGAATTAATTCACTATGGTCTTGACGCAGCGTGGGTCGAATTAATTTATGGAATTGAATTACCGATGATAGAATGAGTAGCAAAAGTTTTCACCAGATTTTATTTTGACTTATAGGAATATTAAATATACATACAAGATGTTTTCGAAGAAGTTATAGGCAGATTAGAGCTGGATAAAGCGCGGTCTTTCTTGTCATAAGCCTGTCATGTCATGGTTTCTTGAGTAGCTTTAAGCTTCTGTATGAAAAGTTAAACAAATTTATTAAAGATTGTGAGAAGATGAATTGCTAATTTTAGAAATAAAAACTCAACGAAGATTAATTAAATCATGCCAGGAAACGTCATTAAACATAAGGTTTAAAAGAGTAATTATTATTATCAACTTCATCGACTTATTTGTCAGAAATTTGTTCGAAAACAATTTGCCATTTGTTTGGTTTCAGCTTTAGCTTGATTGATGGACAGTTTTATATTTTGCCATTCTACAATCGTTATGCAACTTTACTTAACTCAAGACATTTTGCAAGGAGAAAAGAGCCTCAAATATAGTAAAACATACATGAATAGCATTTTACTAAAAAGAGATCCCAAAAAAGAGTTTATTATAAGATTAATAATATGCCTGGATATCTGTGTTAATTAGTTTTTCCATTCTCGTATAAGAACTTACCACAAGTTTCAAGACCCCTCAAATTTAGTTTTGGATGGAGGAAATTTTTATTCCCAGACCGTTTGTTACTAAAAGCTACTCTTCCAACGACTAGGTGGCAGCGGGCGCTCAACCCACTCGACTAAGGACTCGTACAACCTTCAAGCTGATTTGCCACCATATTTCCTTCGCTTTATTTACACACTTTTATTCGCAATTCCCACACAATGCCGGTTGTAAACAAACGCCCCCTGCTTCTTCAATTGCAACGATTCTTCAAATAAACAAACAAACACTGGATCTAAAGTCTGATGCATAATGTTGCGTTCTTGAATACTCACATAGATTTATATGTCTGTACACAACAGAAAAGGCGCGTGAATTGAATGTAATTTCAGTCAGTTTTTGCCGTGGAAGAATATAGAACGTGCTTTTGTATGTTTATGTTTGCCTACACCTTGACATTCAAATGAAATGGAAGGAAATACGAGCACAAACACATATACATGTGTACGTGTGGCAAAATAAATGGAAACGAATTCAAATGTGAATGTAATAAATAAATAATATTCACATGAAGTCATTGATGGATTTTTATATCTTGAAAAATATACAGACATTTTTATGTTGAGAAATGTTTACAATTCTACTAACATATTTATATAATACATATATACATATATGTATCCGCATTACTTCATATTTTTCTCACCCACATATATACATATATATGGAATTTTAAGCTCGAGTTTGCTCCATGGTTTCCGATTTCGCACATTCTACCACATTACTGATATGTATGTGGGTCTACGCACATAGTAGTACATTTGAAAATAATGTGGCTACAGTGCAACGAGCTGTATAGTTAAATCAAGCTGTTTTCCATGTATTAATTGAATTTAACCTAGAATAAGTGAACAACTTACTCTACTTATTTCTTATATAGTTTCCAACAAGTAAGAGGGAGTCAAAAGGTTTGAACATACAATATATTATTATATAACATATCTTGGTTTAAAACCTCGCATCAGAACATTGAGTAATTTTTTTCAATTACTTTTTACATTTTTTTCATTATAGTTATTATTTATTCTTTTCTTAAGTTAATATTAAACGAGTGAATTTTGTCTCTTTCTTATTCGAATGTAAGATTCAGTCCTCAACAGATTATAGAAAATCTTAACTTGATAAATTGAGGTCTTGATAGCCATAGGAGTTTTTATTCTCGTATATTAATTCTCGAAATTAATTGGGGTAACATCTGACTAATAAGAAACAGACTCATCCATATTATTATTCTGCATGGTTCACAGCTCCTGGCGTATGCCGATGATATTGATATCATCGGAAGCAACAACCGCGCCGTTTGTTCTGCGTTTTCCAGACTAGATAAAGGAGCGAAGCGTATGGGTCTGGTGATGAATGAGGACAAGACGAAATATCTCATGTCATCAAACAAACAGTCAGCGCACTCGCGTCTTGGCTCCCACGTCACTGTTGACAGTCATAACTTTGAAGTTGTAGATAATTTCGTTTATCTGGGAACCAGCATTAACAACACCAACAATGTCAGCCTTGAAATTCAACGCAGAATCACTCTTGTCAACAGGTGCTACTTTGGACTGAGTAGGCAATTGAAAAGTAAAGTCCTCTCTCGACGAACCAAAATCAAACTCTATAAGTCGCTCATTATTCCCGTCCTGATGTATGGCGCTGAAGCGTGGACGATGACAACATCCGATGAGACGACTCTTGGGGTTTTCGAGAGAAAGGTTTTGCGCAAGATTTATGGTCCTCTAAACATTGGCAACGGCGAATACCGCAGACGATGGAACGATGAGCTGTACGATTTATACGACGACATTGACATAGTTCAGCGAATAAAACGACAGCGGCTACGCTGGCTAGGTTATGTTGTATGGATGGAAGAAAACACTCCAGCTCTGAAAGTATTCGATGCAGTACCCGCTGGAGGAAGCCGCGGAAGAGGACGACCTCCACTCCGGTGGAAAGACCAAGTGCAAAGTGACCTGGCTTCACTTGGTGTTTCCAGTTGGCGCCAAAAAGCAAAAAGGAGGCATGAGTGGCGCGCTCTGGTGGATTCGGCTATAATCGCTTAAAGCGGTTCCTACGCCAAATATATATATATACATATATGGTTCACAAAATGCTGGGATGTCTTCCACTTATATTTGGAATAAAGAGACCTTACATCGTTAATCAGTTTGTAATTTATTCGTAAGTGGGAACTTCTACAGTGATAGATTAGCGCCGAGTCCATTAGTTTTAAAGGATTAGTGATCGTATATGTCCAAAATGTAATTTCTACTGGGAATGGAATTCCAGTAATATTAGAATACATTTATGAAAAATCTTTCAGTAATATAACAAAAGCTCTTAATGTCTTAAAGCAGTAACACTTACCCTCTGTTGTTTCATTGCAGTTACAAGTGTGCTCACTGTCACACTTATACTTCTGTCTTGTGCGCAGATGTAAATACAAACATATATATTTACATGTCTGGAATATCTTACTATTCTCCAGACTGATATTTAGTATAAAGCTTTGTATAAATTGGAGATGACATGCACTTGAAAGCATTTGTTCATACATGTTAAGGTTAGCTTCCTTTCTTTTTTGCCATTTTATTGTTGTTGTGCTTCCTGATAGCTATGTAAATGTGGCGTTAGTTTTCTATTTATTATAAACGCTTCTTTTGTTGTACATTTTACAAGCTATCAAAATGGCGCCGATGCGCAAAAGCATGACAATAAGTTAAACGTTTTAGCTTTCACAAATTTTAAATTGCGTTTACAGTAGCTCAAGTGCAGGAAGCATAGGTTGGACTTTTGAAGAAAATAAACATTACTGGCAGCTTAGGTCAGTTTCATCACAAAAATATAGTTCATAAATACGATATTGTTCAGATTCGACACACACGAGTGTGAGGATGCTACTAGCAGAATTGTGCGAAAGATCATTAAGGAAACATGGTACCTTAGACGATTGATCGTAATTATGCGTTGTCCTTGGAACTTTTTTTTTCAATATTTGTTTATTTATTGAATCTGCCCTTTGAAGCCTAACAATAAGTTATAAAATCTTAGTTCTAATTAAAACTAAACAAGCTCAACCAAGTGATTGAGTTGTTTTGGTGAAACGTTGCTCTTCAGTGTGCTGGCATATCTCTTCTTTTTAGACGTGATTGATTATAAGAATGTACTAAAGCATTAGCCAATAGGTTTGGGTGATCTCGGAGTTTGGATAAATATTTGTTTCTGCTGTTCTCTACTTCTTTCTTTACCATGTGAATACCAAGATCTTTATGGATATTTTCATTACGCATGTACCATGGTGAGCACGTGATTGTTCTAAGCATTTTGATTGGAATCTCTAAATTATATCGATATTGGTAGCACAGGTCGTACCCCACAGTTGAATGCCATACATCCACATGGGCTTTATGACCGCATTATATAACAGAACTTTGTTGTCTAGGCTAAGTTTTGAATTTTTGTTTAGAAGCCAATTTAAGTTGGCAGCTCTTATCTTCATGCAGGTTATTTTGATCGATATGTGTTTTCTCCACGTGAGCATTCTATCCAAGTGAATACCAAGATATGTTACTTCAGTCGCTTGGGGTACTAAAATATTGTTCATTTTAACTGCCGGGCACGTTTTTGGCCTTAGGGAAAATGTAGCATGCTTGCACTTTTGTTCATTTACATTTATACGCCAGTTGGCTAGCCATTCTTCGACAAAAATCAAATGCTCTTCTAATACTCTTGATGCTATAATTGGGCATTTGTTTCGGCTGACTAAAGCTGTTGTCCGCAAAAGTTGATGTCAAAACATTACTTGCTGTTGGAAGGTCTGCTGTATATATTATGTATAGAGTTGGCCCTAAAACACTGCCCTGCGGTACACCAGCTCTTATTGGTCGTTCTTCAGATATGAAGTCTCCTACTTTGGCAGTAAACTTTCTATTTTTTAAATAAGACTCCAAGGTTTTATGCATTTCGAGTGGTAAGCTTTTTTTAATCTTATATAAAAGCCCATCATGCCACACTTTATCGAACGCCTGAGCCACATTTGGAATATAGCAGAACAGTACTCTCTATACTCGAACGCCCTTCTGATTTCGTTAGTAATTCTATTTACTTGTTCTACAGTGCCATGTTTTGCACGAAAACCGAATTGGTGCGTTGGTATTACATTATTTCCATAGAGGAAAGGAGACATCTTTGATAGTAACACTTTTTCAAATATTTTAGAAAGACAGGGTAGAAGACTGATTGGTCTGTATGAAGACGGCTGTGTCAAGTCTTTACCTGGTTTCTCTATCATGATGATCTGCGACTTTTTCCATGAAATTGGGTAGTTCCCGAAACTGAAAATAGCGTTAAAGAGCAAGGAGAGTACTGTTAAAGCAATATTTGGTAACTCAATTAGCATTTTTGGAGTAATTTTATCGTGTCCTGCCGACTTTTTTGGATTCAGCTCTTTTATGATTTTAATAATTTCAGAACATGACGTTTGAATAGACCCAAGCGACTCGTTAGCGCTATTGGAGATGAATGGCAGCTTAAAGCTGTTCTTTGGGCAATTAGGTTGAAATACCTTTTCTAGGTGATTTGCAAAACAATTTGCCTTATCCTCGTCACTTCGTGCCCAGGTTCCACCCAAGCCTCTTATAGGCAAGTTGGAGTCGACTGGAGGCTTCATTGACTTTTGGGCTTTCCAAAGAGTATTTTCTTTGTTTGAATTTGGACACAGTTTCTTTATATAATTGTTACTGAATCTAAAGATTCCAAAGGTCAAAGTCCATTTTAAAAAATTAATGAATTTTCTTATTATAGAAGACAACGCAGTCTATAGACCAAATATTTATAATATCTTCAGAGCTTTTTGCTGAAAAAAGTTTCAAATATTTAATTTCACTCTTTTTACTCAATTAAGGCCACCAAAGTTTACTGATAAGTCGATAATATTTGTTACGGTATGAGGACATTTGTATTATAATTTAATCTAATTATTATTTGTCACTAACAGAACAAGCATATTTAGGCCAAAATAATAATATGTTTATTTATGTACGGTTGTATGCATAATGCTACACGTGTTTGACAAATTTCCACCGAATCCACCCAATCGGTACACAAAAACTATTGAAGAGCTTCAAATGGATATAGCAATTGTGCAGGCGAAAGTGGTTTAAGTAGGCTGATATATTGAAGTGGCTGCTGGATATAAAGGGCACTTGTCTCGGCGGATAAACGGAAGCAAGTTGTCAGGATGTTATTGCGGCTTGTGTATAGCCAAAATGTTATTTCTATATTTATATATCCTGAGGAACTTTTCAAAAAAATTAATTTTAATAGAAATTAAAGCTTTTTCGAATTTGATATAAATAGGTACGAACTTAAATATTATAGATCTTTGAATTTAGTCCATAAATACATAATTAAATTTTTCTTTCTTTTTGTTGCCTCTAAGTAGCTGATCTATGCTCTCCATCCAGTATCATTATTTTTATTACGTGATGAAATCTACTAGAAAATACCTCATATTTGCTAGCTGGGTAATTCATACCTACGCAGGTGCCGTCTGGCCATGACGATATAATGGTAATCGACTGTCAGACATGTCGGCGTCGGTGACAGTTAAATACATGATGCGTTGACGTGCGAAAAATTGTCGCAAAAAGCCAAAAATGCAAAGAGCGATATAAAAAGTATAAAAGGAAAAATAAAATTCAAAATGTCAAGTGCAACGACAACAGACAAATTCTTCGATAGCACCGCGGAAATATAAACATTAGCAAGTACATACAAGAGCACTCAAGTACTCACACGTAGACATGTGTCAAAACTTATACCACAGGTGTCATTGATGTTGTCGGATCCCGTCGAGAGCAGCGCTGACGGGTGAGTATTATTTTACGGTATTGTATTTTTTTCTGCTATAAACGAATTTACATGATGAATGTATGTTGGCTTGCATATTCTTTTTGCAATTTGGTAAATGATTGTCGGTTATTTTTGCTACCATTTATTTTATATAAATATTTTTCTCATTTTAAGCTGATTCGTTGGTGTGTTGTAATCGCTGCTTAACAGGTGGCAGATTAGCCGGGAAGACAGAAATTTTAATATCCAGCAACATGAAACGATACAAGATCAATATTTTCCTTAGTTTTAAATGCAAGTAAATAATGATCTTTAAATTGAGTTGTGCATTAAATGAGCCATCTTGATATTTTGCTTCCTCAAGTAGTGACGTGCAACTAATTTAAATGCCATTAATTTACCTAGCTTGCCAAATGAACCTTTGAAATGTTAACGACCACTTTGCAAACGATTTCAAATCAATTTTCAAATGATTAAACGTCATTGAACTACAACAAAAGTTTAAATGCAAACACATTTGTATGTTCATGGCAGTGCGAGTAAACATATTACAACCCAATGACACAAGCTAGTGAATAAAATCAAACAAAGAGCAATGACACGAGGATGTGTTACGGCATTTGTCAATGGCAAATACGAATTTAAAGGAGCAATTGAACTCAAATTACAGAGAATTCCAGTATGTATGTATATGTACTAAATACCCACGTACAGTGGTGGTGTTCCTATGTATGTGAAATGTAAGTTTTGGTTTTAGTTTGCTGTCTCTTTGCCTAAATATTATCCTTTTCGTTTGTAGTAAAACTCAAAGTTTAGTTGCGACTAAAATACTGAAAATAGGATTGGACCGACCAGTAGACCAATACTTGATGTATAAACCGTTTGATGGTGATTAGAAATAATATTGGACTTCCAGTTTGATGGAATGGCAGAACACACCTTCAATAAGGAAGCAATTTTCTTTCCACTTTTCTCCACTGCGTCAGCAAAATGTTCAATTTTGGACTTTCACTATTACCTTACTGCTGGAATAGCCACTAATTAATATCAATAACAAGAGAAAGAAGATCAAAAAGAAGCTAACCGAACAAAGTTTAACTATTGGTAGTAAAAAAATCAAAGAACGAACTGGACTTCTAATCCACAAATTATCCGAGATGAGCAAAGACAAAGATCGAAACATATATTTCTTTCACTAAAAGCAACAATTTTATACTAAAAAGCTATATAAGTCATTCATTCCCCCATTAGCGACTCCATTCTGCTCTGTTTCATAGAGTAATTCCGCTGTTCGGTAATTTTGAATTGCAACAAAACCACCAAGTAAGTAGCCATGAAGGAAATATTCTGCAAAATATAAATTTCTTCCATTAAGTTTATCTTTCAAGAAGAAAAAATATATTCTCAACGTACTGACGTGATTAGTTCTCTGTTAATATTAGCATAACCGTCCAAATTCATAATCGGCGGATTTTTCGTGATAGCCATGAGAAACATTTCAACTTCCTTTTGTGTAGCACTATCAACCGCCGTGAGATCTACATTCAAGAGCTTCGTTTGAAAATCCAAACCGACACTTTGTGTAGCATAATGTGCCTCATTACAAATGATATAAAGCAGACTCATGCAATAGAACACGATAACGAAGAGACCAACTTCCTTATAAGTAGCGCCATGATCCATAATCTCACTCAGTGAACCATAAGTAGCAATGATAGTAGTGAAGAATACGACCAGACAGTACATGCCATACATGTTGGAGTAAGCGCGTCCTGAAAAAGAGAGTGGAGATACCGAAGATGGGAGATCAAATAGTATAGGAAAAGCTGGCTTGATGAAAAAGGCTGCTATTCGGAGCAGAATTGGTGTAAAGCTTAGAAAATCAGAGTTCAACATGAATCTTATCGATCACAACTAGTTTGAAAGTATCAAAGGCTTTGATCGGATCGATTACTTCAACTTATGACTAAGATCATGCAAAAAATTAGACCCCACTAGAATATTCTTCTAACGGGTTTCATAACTTCGTCTACTTTACCTAGTTGCTGCATCATGTGACTTAAATCTACCCAAAGGTGACGATATTCGGTGAGCTTCTTCGCTGGTTTATCACCCATCATTGTTAATTCCAGCGAGGCGGATAGAGCGCGACTAGAGGTACCAAAAGCTGTGCAGTTAATATACCTATAGAGTGAACATGCAATGACTAATCTCAAGGAGAAGACAAGCTCAACTTACCACAAGCTGCAAAAACCATTTAGCATATCAATAATCGGATAGTAGGCGAAAGTGTACCACAACTTGAAATCGGGCTGCAAATAGTATTGCGACAAATTGATCGCAATACTCACACCCTACGAGAAGAAACACAAACTCCAGGTGAGCGGATATAAATTGGGGAATACAATCGGTGAGCCAGTCACTTTCAAGAACTTCAATTGATAATTCGTCCACATATTCTTGAAGATGGCTACCTGCGGTCCATGTCGCCAACTTGCAACCGGCAACAGGAAATTCGTGAATAATAAACTTATGAAGATCACATTGTAGATTGCCTCGTCAAAGCGCCGATCGGAGTCGTTGAGAAATGTGTTCACGCGCTCACGCAACACCAATACCACTATCGTTGTTTGCATCGAGAAAACGCATATGGCCCAGAAGACCTGTTTCGATGTCCATGAATAGCCGGTGCGTGGCAAACCAGGCTTCTGCGGATTGCGATGTATTGGCATAACGCCCATTATCTGGAAAAGCACCAGTAAGCTTTTGGTGGTATGATAGAAGGAATCATGTTTGTCCAACAATACGGGGTCGTCGATATCCTCGAATTTCCGCACAAATAAATCCGTGCTAATCGTATTGTTCTCGGCTAGTATTTCCAGTTTTTCGCGGTAGAGCAGCTCATCTTCGAGGAATTCACGTTGATTAGGATTCAGCACTGGTGTGATCTTCATCGGTGGCGACCCTTTGCGAGTCGCTATCGCCCAGTAAGCCATTTTTATGTATATAAGCGAAGTAGAAAAAAGAACCAAGTAAGAGTTTTAAATTTTTATCGACGCGAGCGCTTTCCACTAATATTCAGAAATTACTGCGAAGCTTGTGGCTTTCTTATACTGCATTTTATACCCCATACGAATAATATATATTTTCTTATTACCTTAAGTTACTTAATTATTTACACATAGCATATACAAGTATTGCATAAGTTTACTTTTCGTTTACTTAGTTGAGTGACAAAGGTCGATAGGTAGCTTAAGTTTAGTTTTCCAAGTCAACACTTTGCAGAATGAATTACTGGTGGTACTAAATTAATGTTAGCCTCATCCTATACTACCATCTTAGTTTATAATCTTTATTCGATAAAAATTTTAAAATTTTAAATATCATCTGTAGAAAGTAAAAAAAGGAAATAATGTTATAATTTTTGCCACAAGAGCTACAGCTTACCGATTAAAGTTCTGTTCTAAATTGTCTTAAGATTCCTACCCACTTTCCACTTTCTGTTAAGGTAGATTGTGGCTTCGTCATTCAGACCAAAAGATATACTTCCCAAATATAATATTTGCTTTATGGTATATATATTTTTAGACGAATTCTGAAACCTCAGAGGACTACTTTTTAAAGTATATCAATTTCCAAAAATGTTTACCCAGATGTGTTCATATGTATTCGATCTAGTCTAGTTTTCTATATTTCATATACATTTTCAGCATTAAAAGCTAAAGAAGCTGAAGAGAATGTCATCAAACATTTCAGCTGGTTAGACAAACATATCAGTTAGAACCAACGACCGCATGCTGGGAAATACCACCAACTTCAAATTAAATCACCAGTGTTGTGGAATGCTGCCGCTCTTGAAGTATAGGTAGTCATATTTAACTTTACGAGGTTAGTAAGATAAATATTTTAATTTCACAAAGCCTATTATGCTATCTAGTTCATTATGTCTTTCTTATTATCCTTAGCAAGAAACTATAGTTGAAGCCAAGAAATAACATGATTCGTGTTATGTTAACTCCGAAGCATTTATTACCGAACATGGTATGGTTTTCCTGGACTCTGTTGTTGTTGAATTATGAAATTTGATGTTCACTGTTTCCTAAAAAAAGTATGTCTTCAGCCACTGTATTAATTTAAATCCCATGTAGAGTTTTTTAATCGCCCGCCATCAGCTGTTAAATTAGTTGTGAGTCTCGGTCTACGAGTATATCCTTGGACCGACTTATCTGAGTTTACAAACATATTGTATTACAATGACTTTAAAGGACATTTGTCCGATTTATTCCCGATTGTTAGTTATTTCTTTAGGCCAGTTCTAAAATGGGGGGTTGTCAAAGTTTAAAGTCGACAAGGTTTTGATAAGAGTTGTTAATATGTTGCAGCTTTTCTGAGGCCAACGCATAAAACACTTGTCACATGCTTACGGGACTAAAGAGCCCGCCTTCTATTGTCTACCATGTTCTAGAAATTAATTGTTAGTTATGCGTGCATGTTGTAGCGCCCTGACGCACGAGCCACATATCGCACTCATGCATGACAGCTCGCATTATTCATTAGAAATCTCTACGTCTGTTGTATGGAGTACCTGGGAGAGAAAGAAAATGAAAAGGAACGAGAGGAAGGAAGGAAGATGGAGATAGCTTGCTCACAAGCGCAGAACTAATGCCGAATACTTGCAACGTAACAATAACGGCGAAGCTTATAGTCTATATGACTTAATTGGAACTGGAGCTTGGTATTTGATATCTTCTTGCAGTGTGTGTGGGGTCGCCTTCAATCTCTGACATTTGAAACAGTGTGTGGTTGGAAGTACACACGAGACATTTGGAAGTGTTAAAAAGCTGAGCTAAGTAAATAACCATCAATTTTATACTAGTGAAGAATTTGTGTTAGTTCCGAGTGCATTAGTCTAATGAAAATGATTTAAATCATGCATTTACATAAGTCAGCATGCATTAAAAATATGCTTGGTTAAGATAATTAAATATTAATATTAAATGTAAAATAAAAGATTTGTCTGAAAATCATGTCTCCGGGCCGTAGAAGCGTGTATCCGACAACCCGTATAATAGTTTTCAATGACCTCGTAAGAAACTGTTACATAACATACATAGGCGTCGAAACTAATTATTTTCTCAGGAAAAAAGCTCTCCTCGGTCTTCCATAAGTTCGATAACCCAACGAAGCGATTGACAACACAATCGAAAACAACAACAACCAACTGGTATGTAACTCCCGCTTCACTGCTGCAGGGAAATAACTGCCAGATATTTGGACGCCTCAGGCAAATATTAGCTTTGTGATGAAATGAGGAGGATGAGTACTGTTGCACCCATCAAAAGCGCCATACCACCATACCTAGTGCCACGATGACTTATGCAATATGTGGCATGCGCCCAAAGAAAAATAGAAAAGCCAAAGGCAATACCAAAAACAAAGGCAAAGCCATGCCTAAATGAAACACCAGCTGGACGTGTGAAGTGTATGGGCATTTTAGAAACCAAGTGAACAGCGAATCAGTAACGACTCATGCAATTTGTTTGTGTATTTGGAGGCAGTATGACAACTATAACAGCGGGTTATTCTTTTTTTGTATACTCGCTATGCACTGTAATAACAGCAACACCAACGTCAACTGCCAAAGACGTCAATGCAATTACAACACAACAGCTGTTGTTGCCGCCTCCAATCTTTGGAAGCATGAGCGCCGCGGCGTTGCATGCTATGACACGAAAAGTGTTAACAGATTTTTCTGTTTTTTTTTTCGCAAAATAAAAACAGAATTGCTTGCTAAGTTAAACGGCAAGCACTCACCCAACCAACTTCAAGTGAAGATGCGCTCCCTCCATTGCCACTGATGACATAACATTTGCGGAGTGAATGTACTGTGACATTCGTTGTTGTTGTCTTGTTTGTCGGTCTGTTGCGCTTTCGCAATCATCGCTGTCAGCCACAGCATCTTCGGGTTGACCTGCAGCTCCCTATATACTATGGACTGGTGTGAATGTGTTGTGTTCATTAGCAACTTCACAAGTTTGTTTCTGTGTGTCGCGTTAATGGTTGCGACTGGTTGCTTTCGACTGTGCTAAATTTGGTAAGCGTGTTTGATTTCGTGGTTACATATTAAGGTAAAATGCTGCGTTTTGCACTGTCTGATTTATTGGCGAGTCAACTGTTAAGTGTTGATGATTCAAGAGACAATATTACAAATGGGGAGATATACAGAGAGAGAGAAATAAATAGACATTAGCACAGAGTAATTTTACTCACTGATTTGCAGAGTTTTGGTAAGAAACAGATTATAAAATTAAAAATATTAGAATTTTAAATATCATCCCTATCAGTTCTATTACCGATGAAGTCCTCTAAACTAAAAAGTATTTAAGCCAAAAGAGAAGAACATTTATTGTATTTATTTTTTTCAAATTTGAAATTTATCCTCCTCTTTCAATTTGTGGCTGACAAGAATCGCTTATATTAATCAAAATATTTATTATTTATTTACATTGGTTGAAGTTATACACACGAATAAAACCACAAAAAATTTTAAATATAAAGTTTAAGAGGCACGGAAGTAGAAACAATTATAAAAACTATTATACAACGCTGTGGAAAAATAAGGATGCGCTCTCTAGTGAAAGTTTGTGTCAAATTCTATTTGCAAAAATAGTATTAAAAACTTTGACACATAGAATATTGCACCAAGCCATAGTGGTACAACCACCACTTGAACACAGCGTCACCAGAAGCGAGTGAAAAAATGATATTTCATGAACAACAAATTATGAAAAAAGGAAAATGAGTAAAATACTTCCCATAACAACGGCGGCTGCATGCAACAGAACACCAATGTAATTTTCACCATACATTTTACACGAGCACATGAACTTACATAGCACGTGTATACTAACGTATGCGTGTATGCGTGTCTGGTTTATATTTTTGAATTTATTTTACAAATATTTTGAAACTGCTTATTTGTAGAAATTATTTACCAACTTTTTGCCAACACATACACATATATATTTTGTAAAATTCCAAACCAAATCAAACTATATCCCCAGATTATGATATTTGAAGTTTCAGCTAGAGATTTAAATTAAAACAAGTAAGGAAGGGCTAAGTTTGGGTGTAACCGAACATTTTATACTCTCGCAATTTATTTATTTAAATATTACATCTTTATTCCAAATCCGAATGAAACTTAATTAGTCCTTCGCAGAACGTCATTTAAAAACAATGTTTTTCCCAGTTCCAAACAATATTTTACCCTTAAATTCTTTACAATATCGTCATCTGCCCTTTTAGCTAGGGTACATCAATAGAGCCAATGAAATCTACGCCAATTAAATACATACATACATACATATAAATCAATGGAGCAAGTTCAAGTTTTGAGGTTCAATTCAATTCTTACAATACATGAATTGTGCACTTCGGTAACAAACTCTTTTTAACTTGTCTCTACATTTTAAAAAATAGATCGGAGAAGGCAACTTTTAGTTGTTTTTAATTTCTTCATTTAAATAAGACGATTTCAATAAAAACTGCTCAACACTGAAGTGAAAATAAAACAAGATCGACCCAGAGTTACGTAAGGTAGAAAATTAGCGACCAACTTTACTCAACAGTAGTTGCCACCCGAGGGCTGCTCTGCAATTAAAATGGAGAACACGTTCGAAATGCCCAACACGAACCATGATGAATTAAGTGGCAGCAAGTGAGTACTTAACAGTTTCAAGTTGTTTGCGCGTCAGCTGGCAGATTGTAGGGCAGCAAGCGATCGCTGTTGAAGAGCACAAAACCAGTCGCGAACATTGATTAAGTTGTGCCAACCAAACAAGCGCCGCTTTTAAGCCATGTCGAAATAGTTAAAAGCAACTTTTACTGGCTTTTAAGAGTCTGACTGGGCTTAAATATGCTTCTTGGTGATTTTAATTAGGTTCATTTGAATAAAATGCGGCATGTAAAGAGGGCAACCAAATACAAGCGTGCATGAAATTACTTCATTTGCAACTGCAAGCAAACAAAAAATATGAAAATAATTTGCACTTCTCGCTAAAAATCCACTTTTAACTATTTAACTTTTTTTCTACTCCATCTTCACTTTGTCGCCCGAGCAGCCAAATTAGCGCTTGTTGTACTCGGTAATTACAAATATCGCCAGAGGTTGTTCTCCGAACATGGATTGTTGGACGACAACGCTGTTACAGGCTTTGCGGTGTAGTCGACATACAGATGTTTAATGGAATTTCGAAAAGTTGTAGGAAGATTGACGGTGACATATAGAAGCTGTCGGTGTTATCGCGCTGATTGATAGACGTCAAAGATGATTACCACAAACTTTTCAAGCTTCTTCTGCTTTTAATCCAGCTGCTGTTATATTAATTTAAAATTCTGCATTGCCACGATTAACCTTTTACTGCTTTGCATATGCAGCTGATCGGTATCTTATAATTTATATGTATACCTGCGCAAATAAATGCGCTTCGTATACCTTAGCTTCCGACCACGTTCTGACTTCGCCCCGGACCGGCCCTCTTTATTATATCATTGATATTTTGATCGCCACGACTTTGGCGCACATCTTCACTTCAATGCTGTTGTCGCTACAGTACCTTAGTTTAGCTAATAAAGTCGGTTTTCTTGTGAACTCAGATTATGTGTTTAGCAAGCTGACACCGGTTGCTGTGGAGAAGTTATATACAATATTTTAAACGAATTGAAGAAAGTATAAAGTTAAGATCAATCGGTGATAATAACTGAGAGATCTAGTGGTGTGGTCTGCCCTCAAGTCCCTCAAACACTCTTCTCCAAACTCTGAATTCTAATACAGTACTCTTCTCCTACCTTAGGGTTTGGGACCCACCACATAAAAACACCCCCCAATGAAAAAGACAAAACAGCCTCGGATGAGAGACCCCAATTTTGATGACGACCACTGCAAACGTTTAAAGGACTATGAATTAAGGGCATGTACCTGGAATGTCCGGACCCTTAATTGGGAAGGTGCCTCTGCCCAGCTGGTTGATGTCCTCGTAAGAGTAAAGGCTGACATCACCGCAATCCAAGAAATGCGATGGACGGGACAAGGACGGAACAAGGTGGGTCCTTGTGACATCTACTACAGCGGCCATATAAAGGAGCGCAAATTCGGTGTGGAATTCGTGGTGGGAGAGAGTCCTGGCATTCACTCCGGTGAATGAACGTCTAGCCACAATCCGCATCAAAGCGAGGTTCTTCAACATATCGCTGATTTGCGCCCACGCCCCGACGGAAGAGAAGGACGAAGTGATCAAAGATACCTTCTATGAGCGCCTAGAACGTACCTATGAGCGCTGCCCACGCCACGATGTCAAAATCGTGCTTGGCGATTTCAACGCTAGGGTGAGTAAAGAAGGTGTCTTTGGCACAACAGTCGGAAAATTCAGCCTACATGACGAAACATCACCAAACGGTCTGAGGCTGATCGACTTCGCCGGGACCCGAAATATGGTCGTCTGTAGTACTAGATTCCAGCATAAGAAAATCCATCAAGCTACTTGGCTGTCCCCGGATCTAATCACTCGCAACCAGATCGATGTTGTGATAGATGGACAACATGTCTCCAGTGTTTTTGAGGTGCGTACGCTTCGTGGTCCCAACATCGACTCGAACCACTATCTTGTAGCAGCTAAGATACGCACCCGCCTCTGTGTAGAAAAGCGAACACGTCAACAAACAAAAGGAAGGTTCGACATCGAGAAGCTGCAATCACAACCGACAGCCGAACGATTTTCTACTCGACTTGCACTCCTGCTCTCTGAGAGCACTCATCAGCATCTCGGTATAAGGGAGCTGTGGGACGGCATATCAAACACCTTACGTACAGCTGCAACCGAAACCATTGGTTTTCGGAAAAGTCAAAAAAAACAGCTGGTATGATGAGGATTGTCGTCTCGCAGTGGAGAGAAAACAGACTGCCTAGCGTATTGTGCGTATTGTGTGAAAGACTAAAGCCCACCGTCAACAAACTGATTGGACCTTATCAGTGTGGCTTTAGACTTGGAAAATCAACAACAGACCAGATATTCACCATGCGCCAAATTTTGGAGAAGATCCGTGAAAATAGAATCGACACACACCATCTCTTTGTCGACTTTAAAGCTGCTTTCGACAGCACGAAAAGGCTGCCTTTATGCCGCGATGTCTGAATTTGGTATCCCCGCAAAACGAATACGGCTGTGTAAGCTGACGTTGACCAACACCAAAAGCTCCGTCAGGATCGGGAAGGACCTCTCCGAGCCGTTCGATACCAAACGAGGTTTCAGACAAGGTGACTCACTCTCGTGCGACTTCTTTAACCTGATGCTGGAGAAAATAATACGAGCTGCAGAGCTAAATAGAGAAGGTACAATCTTCTATAAGAGTGTACAGCTACTGGCGTACGCCGATGATATCGATATCATTGGAAACAACACCCGCGCCCTTAGTTCTGCTTTCCCCAGACTGGATAAGGAAGCGAAGCGTATGGGTCTGGTGGTGAACGAGGACAATACAAAATATCTCCTGTCGTCAAACAAACAGTCAGCGCATTCGCGTCTTGGCTCCCACGTCACTGTTGACAGTCATAACTTTGAAGTTGTAGATAATTTCGTCTACCTTGGAACCAGCATTAACAGCAATAACAATGTCACAGCCTGGAAATCCAACGCAGAATCACTCTTGCCAACAGGTGCTACTATGTGGAGAAGAATCGTTTCTGGCCACTCCCAAGTGAATGACAATCAAAAACTTTCCTCACTTGCGTGAACTTCTACACATGATCCCATCCTCCTATTCGACGACATAGACATAGTCCAGCGAATAAAAAAACAGCGGCTACGCTGGCTAGGTCATGTTGTTCGAATGGATGAAAGTGCTCCAGCTCTGAAAGTATTCGATGCAGTTCCCGCTGGTGGAAGCCGAGGAAAGGGGAGACCTCCACTCCGATGGAAGGACCAGGTGGAGAAGGACCTGGCTTCGCTTAGAATAACCAATTGGCGCCAAACTGCCAGAAGGGGGGGTACGTGGCGCGCTGTTTTGGACTTGGCTATAACCGCGTAAGCGGTGTCTACTCCAGCCAAGAAGAAGAAGAAGAAGAAGAGTTGGAGTATGCATATTTTCTCATTTCCATTTCCAATTTTTGCACATCGTTTTATGTATATTAGCATATAAAGCGCACATAAGCGCATTGCATTGCAAATAATCATTTGCAAACAGGTTCCAATAGGCGAAAGCCACAAATATGCCAACCTGGTTGCTGCAACACCAAGTTTGAAGCTTACAGCAAAGGCATAAAAAATGCCAAAATGCAATAGTCAACGTTTGTTTGTAATGTTGCAAGTAACATATCGTTGTTGTGTGCTGCAGCACAAACGCATTACTTTCCGTATAGTTTATGCAGTAGTTGTAATGATAGCTGCAATTTCAAGTTTACGATGTCACGCTGACTAGTAGCCGAGCAGTATTGAAACAACTCGTTTCGGCGTAATGCGGTCAGGTGCGTAATTGGATTGCTTGGTCTTGAAATTGCTTTGCCTATTGCAGTTTCATAGTTGAATTTCCGAAGTTGTATAGTCCGACGTTGGCGACTGCAACACGCTTAGCCGTTAAACGGTTATGGTTTTATTTTTCAACTCAATCAATTTGATGCGTTTTTTTCTTCATCAACTCACTGGTTCATTTGATTGACTAGCAACTTTTTTAATTTTTCATCACGCAACACTTCCTTCGTTCTACTCTTTGGGTTTTCTCTTTTCCATTCTTGCTTCTAGCCTGCTTGCATGCGTCTCTAATGCGTTTATGAAGATTTCATTCTGAAAGCACCATCATCAAGCGGAAATTGTTGAAAGTGACAGGTTATATAGAATGTAACGCTGTTGCTGTGATACCATGGTGGCTTTAGGTTACGTAAAGTTACAGCTGTCTGTCGCCTGGTGGATGGCCTGCTTTTGAGCGATTCAATAGTGACTTAGAGGTTTTTAACCCGCTGCTTACAAGTTTAAAATTTTTATATTAGTACTAGGACCATAAATCCCGATCAACGAAAGAGTCGATTCATCATAAATAAATAAACTTTTGCTTTTGAAATATAAAATATTGATCAAGTTTTCCTCCTTGTGTCCAACTGGAGTCAATACAAAGGATATAATCAGCTTGAACAAAAGACAATGAAGTCTTAGTGGGATTCCGGAAAGAAGATATACTTCTTCAACTATGGATCTTTAATAAAATCTTTCACTAAATAAGTTTCTATAAAAGGAATTAGTGTTTGATTGACCATCTATTAGCTGATTACTGATGGAAGCACTAATATATATTTGTCAATGATCTGAAATCCCGATAGTCTAATTTCGACTCTTCGATACGCCGCTCATCTCCACTAAACATTTTAATAGCCGCAAACAGGCCCTCATTCTCCATCCACTCTCTTTGGTATTTATAGTAAAATATAGTTTATTGCTTGACTGGTTGGCTTTCATTATTAATATGTATAAAGGTTGTTTCTGTTATCGTTGTTGTTATTGCATTACATCTTCCAACAACTTCATTTGCAGCTCTTGCAGCTACTGCTGCTTCAATTTCTGACAGCCGTAATCCTGGCGCAACGAATCGGAAAATTATTAAGATGAGCGTCCAAAGAAAATAAATTTCCCACGGATCCAAAATGAAAAGTTGCATTAGATAAAATGTTTCCATAATTAGGATATGGAAGATGGTCTTCGAAGGCATTCATAAATGTGCCTACGGTAGATAATTGATGGCCATTTAAGACAAAAAAAAAGTTTTATAAATACTCTTAGCCATTCGAAGACAGTATGAAGCCTTCTATACCCATCTGAATAGTATTAGTATAAGGACTAAAGGTATAAGATATCATGAATTGATACAGAAGCTGTTATCGATTGGCAAAGCATTAAGAAGTCAATAGAACGAACTACCCAATAATTCAAATAAAACGGGCAGCACTACAAGTGCAACCCTGTGCTAAAATGTCTTCTTAATCAAGCGCAATATTGTTGCACCATATTCTTTGGCGAAAAAAAAACTTAAATCTACGCATAAAATGTTTTTTACCACTTCATTGCCATGCCTTACGTTTTATTTATTCAATTATTATATATCTCAACTTAAAAATATTAAAAAATATACTTGTACCGTCCTTTTTGACAATAATTTGTCCTTCGAGCCATTTTTACCATTGTGAATGGGCTGCATAAGTGAAACAAAACTTGGTAGCACCCAGCAAGCGGCAATAGATTTTTAATGAGGTATCCGCATACTCTCTTGCACGAATTCAACTGGATAAGTTTATTGTTGCTTTCACGTGTCAACGTTTTGGCAAGCGAGCAGAGAAGTGACCAATCGATTAAACTAGAGTAAGATAATCAATGTTTACAGCACTTTATATCTTTGGAGAGTTAACTTTGTTTAAAATGAATTTTTACTGAAATGACACGTTGAAGCTTATTTCACATTATGTTCATTCATTTAATTTTCCATTAATGAAGTCGACTCACAGAACGCAACGGGGAAAATTACTATTAAGAGATTAAGCTTTTTAATGGTTTCATCTCTGTTAATTTTTGCTTTACGCCCCCTTTTTCAGTAACTATTGTAAGCGGTTTGTTGTAATTATGTACAAAATAATACTATTTTATTACATTATTCGCAGTTCAGGCCACGACCTTGATGTAGCCGAAACGCAACGTGGCCGAAATTATTGTATATTATTGTAGATGATTGCAATAGAAATAACGTTATATCTAAATATTATCGAATTATCGATTGACTTTGTTGATGCAATTTTCAGAAATAATTTCCTTTTGTAGAATAACTAATCACAATACCAACTATTTCTTCGATATTGAATTAGATACTAAAAATTTTCAAAAAGAAATTTCATAATTAATAATATTAAAAGAAAAATGTATTTTACTTAATTAAATTTTTTAAAAACTGTAAACAAAATCCTTCACTGTCTCCATATTCACTCCTGTGGTCGCTTTAGCATCTAGTTTGTTCAACGACATGTTCACTTTCATGCATATAAAAACTTTATATAAATTTTATGTGTGTATATACATATAATAAAAATATGTATTCGTATAAGTGTATGTATGTAAGCGTGCAGTGGGAAGTGTTGAAGAATAACTTATACTGAATTTGCAGTTTTCTGTAAAGTTTGTTTCATAGTTTTAAATTAGTTAATTTTATCTAGAAAGTGCCATTAAGCGAGCTTTACAACACTTCGTGTTAGCATGTGGCCATAAAAGATCCCGTCTCTTTGTAGACAAACACGTTCATTTGTACAACCCTGTTTATGTTGCTGGCAACAGCAACAAAAAGGGTGGCAATAAAAGTAAGTATAATATAAATTAAAGGTTTACAAATTTTATTAATTACTTACAAATTTGCTAATTATGCTCATTTATATAACTTCGATAGACTCAAAACGTTAATGTTATTTAGGGTTAACAAAAATTACTTGAGAAAATTAATGTAAAGCTAAAACTGAGTCGAAGTGAAGTGGAGATATAAAAAGGACTTTTTGCTCACCAGTATACAATCAACTCCGAGAGACAAGCAACTCATTCAGGCTGTATATAAACGAATGCCACAAATTTGTTGTTCGGTTTTGCTTTTGGTTAAGGCTACGTGAGTTTATTTTTTATAAACAAATTTCAAAAACGAAGCCATTTTTTAATATTTTTATTTTTTTAAAAAGATATTGCTATAATATATCAATTTAGCAAACAGCAGCCAATATAACAAATCATGACACAAGTGGGCAATATCAATATTTGCAAACCTTACAAGAAGCATTGCAGCGCCTATAAAAAGGGAACAGCGCCAAATGTGAGGAAGTAATGAATTAAAATATCCATACAGTTTGGCTCAAACTAACTAGAAAATTTCTTCAATAATTCAGAGCTAAAATGGAAAGCAGCTGGCAAGGAATAAGCGCACAAAGAAACAAAATACTAAATCGCAAAAAACAAATACAAGTGAAATTTGAAAATCAAAAACAATAGCTCAACAAAACTAATGTACATATATGTATATATATACAGGAGTTAGTACGAATATTTAATGACCACTTACACAGCCCAAAGAGTTACCCAACAATAAGGCACATTATTTTACCTCAGATTGGTATAAGTGACTTTGGAACCATTGTTAGTTCGTTTATTGTAATCTTAATAAATATGGATGAGTTTTAATTATAGTACAAACTCAGGCGGGGGTCAATATATTCTAGTGTGACTGACTCAAAAAATTTTTGTCATTACAAGATACTGGTGTTTAATCTGTTTATGTGGGAACCAAATGTTCTCTATCAGAATTTTTTTGTAACTCAATATGGGTTGGGCTTTTCTTATCAACTTTGAGTCCGATTTTCGTGCTGCCGCTGTCAGAAAATATTAGGAAAGACTCCAATGTCGGACCTTGTTTAA
Source organism: Zeugodacus cucurbitae (assembly GCF_028554725.1). Taxonomy (NCBI): domain Eukaryota; kingdom Metazoa; phylum Arthropoda; class Insecta; order Diptera; family Tephritidae; genus Zeugodacus; species Zeugodacus cucurbitae. Next base: position 14,896,096 of record NC_071671.1, read on the forward strand.
TATATCTAGAACTGCTCCAAGGCTAATTGTTTGGAATACGGCAGTCAGGCTAGAATAGACGTTATTCTTTAAGAGGGTTCCCCAAAAAAACTGAGAATAAAAATATCGAAAACCACACGAAACTTTATCCAAGAAACTTCTTCTGCATCTTTACTTGAGTCTAAGGATCCCGATACATAAGCTCAACTTTCTTCTACACAAACTTTTCTCGCCCCATTTTGCAGTTCCTCGTGAACGGAAACTTTCTAAATGCTTCCGGATGTGCCATTATTGGACGATGAAAGAAGTAACAAACAATATTTGTGACTACAACGAACAACGAGTGACTGACAACTTTTGGCAAAGGGCTAAAGTGAAGTAAGAAAACAAGCTTCATTGTTTTATCTAAGCGACAGTGGACAAGTGGACAGTTTCTCCGGTTGAAATTAGCAAAGAAACAAAAAAGTAAAGGATTTATTTTAGACGAAAACAAAGCAAAGGAAAACGAAATTAAGTAAATCTTCAAACTCATTCACAGCCAGTTTTATTGTGCCTGGAGGTGAACAGCACTAGCACTGGCTTTGCCGCATTAACAGCGTAGCTCAAGCAACTCGGAGGAGTGCCAAAACTAAGTGAAAAATAATAGACGTCGCTTTAAAGTAGCTCAGCTGTAGACAGTAGCTGCTTGAAGGAATCGCACAGAGTTGCAGTAAGTTTGTGTTGGGCAATCATATTAAACACGAATGTTTGCAAATTAAAAGAGTGGACATGAAAAGCAAAGGAAAATGAGTGGAAAATAAAGATGGAAGAAGAAATAATTTAATTCATTAGAATGAAACAGTTCTTTTTAACTCTAAATCCTCTTAATACTTTTGTTTTCAACTTCCGTCCAGGCACTGGTTAACAACTTGGTTGCATTCCTCAAAACTATTTTAGAGATATACATAGTGCTTTGTAGCCCATAACTTCTGTATGAAAGTACTGTCACGGAAGAAAAATTACGCATGTTCGAAGACCCCTTTATTAGGAGTCTTAAAAAAAAGCTATATGTTCTGGCTTATACCAATCATCCCGAGACATAGTTTATTAGCATACCGTAAAAGAAAAAAATTAAATCGTTACGTCACAATTCCTAAACTAAACTAATCTTGTGCTTAAGTGGGTGTGTATTCCATAATGATATCCAGTGCGTATACGTACCTAACTTTTAAATATTCATGAAATATAATTGATTAGAATAAAAAATATTCGAATTTGTCTCTCTAAGTTTTACATGCTATAAAAATAAAAAAAAAAATCTAATAACAATATTTCAGTACAGACATTATAATAGCTTTCCAAATGCTTTCATGCTGAATTAATATTTATACTCTCGCAACAAAGTTGCTAGAGAGTATTATAGTTTTGTTCAGATAACGGTTGTTTGTAACACCCAAAACTCAACGAGTTAGATATAGGGTTATATATACCAAAGTGATCAGGGTGAAGAGTGGAGTTCAAATCCGAATGTCTGTATGTCCGTCCGTCCGTCCGTCCGTCTGTGCAAGCTGTAACTTGAGTAAAAATTAAGATATCTTGATGAAACTTGGCACACTTATTTCTTGGCACTATAGGAAGGTTGCTTTCGAGCAAAATCGGACCACTGCCACGCCCACAAAATGGCGAAAACCGAAAACACATAAAGTGCCATAACTAAGCCATAAATAAAGCTATGGAAATAAGGATGAAGGATCACACTATAAAGGGGTATATTTGGATGTAATTTTTTTGGGGAGGTGGGCGTGGTCCCGCCCCCAAATAGGTTTTTTGTTCATATCTCGGAAACCAATAGAGCTATATAAACCAAACTTTCTGCAGTCGTTTTTTAGCCACTTCTTAATGCAGTCCAAAAATGAAAGAAATCGCATAATAATCACGCCCACCTCCCATACAAAGGTTAGGTTGAAAATTACTAAAAGCGGGTTAACTCACTAACGAAAAGCGTCAGAAACACTAAATTTCACATAAGAAATCGCATATGGAAGCTGCACTCAGATTTTTTTTTAATGGAAAATGGGCGTGGCGTCGCCCACTTATGGGTCAAAAACCATACCACAGGAACTACAAGACCGATTTCAATGAAACTTGGTTTGTAATAGTTTCCTTACATCCCAATGATATGTTGTGAAAATAGACCAAATCGCTTCACAAACACGCCTACTTCCTATATACCAGAATTTTGAAGACGATCTGAATCGTTTACTTTACCATATATCGAGCATGAGGACCTCGGTGCTTCTAACCTAATATTAGGGTTTCCAACTTTCAGTGGACTTTATACAATATATATGACGAATATGAAATACGAATACGAAATTGTGTATTATATAATATCAATAAAGTTAAATAAATAAATTGCGAGAGTATAAAATGTTCGGTTACACCCGAACTTAGCCTTTCCTTACTTGTTTATTTTATTATTTTCCGCAGCGATCCAATATCGCACAGTTTGTGCAATCAGTGAACTACGAATACACATGACACGAAATAAATTTCATTACTCTGCAGTGTGAAATGCCAAATTGAATTTGTGAATGCCTGTCGAGATTGGTTTAATTAAATTCGTAAAGTAACCTCAAAATAATAACGAAATGGAAAAGCGAACAAGAATTTATGCAGCACAAACGGTTGACGCTAATATCGCTAAAACAAAATACATGTACTATCATTACAAAAACTTAATCACAGTCAAAATATTATAAATATGTCCTCCTCCAAAAAAGCAAAAAGAATATCATAAAACCTAAATAAATAAAAAATGCCAAAAATCCTTTTTATGTTCCAATTGTTATTTGCGTCAGCTAAGAAACAGAAATATGCAATATTTTATTAAAACAAACACATTAGGAATACAATTTCACAACATCTCACTTATATATACCCCGTGCATTCACATTCTTATTTTCAAATTATTTTATTTCATTTGTCACCTAAGATTCATTTCACGAATGATTGAATGATATTTGCCGGGTCGATTGCACCACAGTATGAGTTAAAAATATGTTGCTCAAAATTTACATATTTCGCATTGATTGAAAATGTAGAGTTCACGAAAGTGGAAAATTGAATTGCATACCAATGCAAAAACAATGAGTGAGTTATGCTTTTCTTAAATGAGTGCATTTGTGAATAGAAAGTATTGTGCATAATTCAGTTGATTCAAGATACATTTTATTGGCCTATTTGGTTCAAATGTGAGTAATTGAAATTTGATGAACTGAAATAGCTAAGGATAGCTTATTTTGCCCTATTCATATCGAGAAAAGCAATAAGGAGAACTAAAATTTCGTATAATTAATCAAGAAAGTTTTAGTTAGCTGGAAAAATTCGTTTTTCCTTCGTCTCATATTTGTTATGTGTTATTAATGGTTTCGTAAGTAGTTTCTCATGCATTCAACTTTCTCATTACGAACTCTTAACTAAGCATATTTCACCGTCTACATGTCCATTTGTATTTATTGATAGATATGTTGCTTCAACATTGGCAACATGACGCACATGTAATTTTTCAGATTTAAAATTTCTATCGCCCTCCCTTAAGCTGCTCGCTGACTATTCTAGGAGCAAGGCAAGTTAAACAATACATTACATTTATTGAGGTTGTTGCTGTTACTTGCCGTGATGTGGCAAATCGTACATATCAGACTGTTAGCTGTCAATTTGTTTGCCACATGTGGCAGCAAGTTTGTTGCTATTTATCGCAACATTGTATTACTTGGTACACCCACACAACAGCACACATACACACGGGGGTTTATTTGCTTGCTTTTCTTTGTTTTGCTTTTATAAACGTTGGTTAACATTCTCTTCTGGGAGCCGTAGGTGTTGCAAGAATGAGGAAGCGTGATATTGGCTGCAAGCAGCAAGCAACAGCGGCACAGCATTATAAAGTGCACCGACACCAAGTTATGTTGCATGCATCGTGAGACACACAACTGCGACTGCAATCACAATGAACAGTGGGGCAATATTATGTTGCATGGCGTCGAGAATTGCGTATTTGCTACAAACGATGGCAAAGAGTAGAAATAAAAACCAAAATTTAATAAAATAAATCGTAATGTAACATTCCTTCCACCCATGTGTATTGGCTTTGACATCGTAAAGTAACCGGTTACGACCGTTGCGGCTAGTAGCCATTGGCCATTGAACGTGCAACATGATCCTCATGATGCACAGTGGTTCGGATATTGAAAATAGATTTTTTTATTTTAATTTCATTTTAAAATACATTGATTTCGAAATATGCTGACGTTGGATGATCTCTTTCAAACTTTCGATTTATTTTTCGTTGTAATACAAATCTATATTTTTTTTTAGTCAAATGATCGATGATCCTCCGTTCCTTTTTGGTGGGAATTATTTTTTTAGTAATCAGATTATACTCGTAACACTTCGTTCCTGTTGGCCAATGTACTTAGTTTTGTTAGCAATTAGTACAGGATCGTGCTGGACGCCAGCATTTCATGGTTACTTCGCAACAGACTACCATAATATTTCGTCTATTTACTAGCTCTACCCATCGTGTATTTGGCACAAAACGAAGATAGATCCGTTGCCTGCACATGCAAGTCTCCAGTCCTGTGCCTAGTTACTACTGTCTGCAACAACATGTAAACCGATCTTATTTGCTGTTTGCGATGGACTAAAGTCGGAATAGGCGTTATGTTGCTGCGTGTTGAATGCATGTGAATTTACAAGCGAACAATGCAAATTGATTTCCCGCAGATATTATTCCCTAGTACACAAAAGTCATGCCACGACACGCAGCCAACGCGCCGACGCGTAGGTTAAGTCGATTCACGGCGTTGTAGCAGTGTGCGCCACAAAGTCCAAGCGTTCTACTTGCAATCAGCCGCAAGTTAGTTGCAATCGAGTCCAGACGGTCGCCGCAATGGCATATTGACAGGCAGACGCTTTGGACGGCCGACAGAACATTAAGGTGGCGAAACAAGTTTGGTAGAGCCGAGCCGAGTATGTGCTATTTGCTATATTATTGCTTATCAGTTGGCAAATAAACTGCAAAAGCCGAGGTGCACAGCCAAGTGTTCTTACTCACAGCCGGTTGTTTGTTGTTGTGAAATAATTATATATGTATGTATCGATCGGAATGCATAACCATGCAATTGTGTTGCGCTACAAATTGCTCTTCAATGTGGCAAGTGGTATGTTCTTGAAGCGTTGATGTACGCCCTGCGTTTCCAGTTCGATTAAATGCAGACGAATTCCATTCACTGCTGTGCTGAATCATGTCACCACGAGGAGAGTTTGTCAAGTTTCTGTAACTGCAAATGCAACACTGTTTTTGAGAGTACATCAAGAGTTGTTAAAGGACTACTACTAAAGACCATCAGAAGTTGTTCCGATTTCGCAATATTTAGTCCAAACACACGGCCTATTAGCTCGTTATTTTTTCGAGAAATGGGTACTTACCTCGAGACTTGAGCAACAGAACTCCCTTTTCTATAAAATATTATCTTCATATTCAACTATCTGCGAGACTCACCAAACTGTCCTCGTATGAGCACGTGTTTGTATGTAAATAGAAATGTGAAATTATGCAGTTTCGAAGATGATTTAGTGCAGCGCCATCGGCAAACTACTGGCTCAAGCGTTTAAACGTGATTAGCTGCTAAACCAGAAATCGCTCATGTATCAGATATATGTACTTATTTCTAGAAATTGAAATTATTTTAAATGAAAACCATATTTTATCAGCAAATATATCTTTGAAAATATTATTTTATCATAAAATATATATTTATCTTATCTTATATCTATTAATTGTTGCATAAATATGGCCACAAGGCGAATATGAATTTGTAGCAAACCACAGCTAATGGTTTGTGGCTTTGATGCAATTGCAGCATTTGTCACGTGCAATGAATAGAAGAAGCAGACGTAATCACACATCCAACAAAAAAAACATTTAAATACGGAGACAAGCATAAATGTAGGTACATATGGCACGACTGAGAATGGCATGTAAGGATATTTTATAGATTTAAACAAAAGATGCAAAGATATTTATATTTATGTCTTTACATATGTATGTATGTAGATATATATACTTGAAGTTTGAGAAGACTTGCTGGCATAGTGGTTTTCTTCTTTTTTTACGAACTCCGTTTTTATTGTCTGCCTTTTACAGCTTTGCGTACAAATTGGTGTAGCATACATTAAGGCGCTCAAGAGAGCTTTCAAATCAATTTATTTATGACATATATGGGATACCCTTCATATATATAAAAGCAATAACAATACAAATAATGTCTACGTAAAATGCACATTAAAGCCATAATCCCCATAGAAAGATTTGCATTTACCCGTTTGCTCTTTACCCGTAAATAACTTCAATCGGCTTTTGTTGGGTATATGCATTGCAAAATATCATTTGGAATCCTTTTGGAATTTGCTGTGAGTTAATAACATAACTTAAGTCAATTTAAAAAATTTAAACACGAAAGCGTTTAAACTTGCATCTTCTTCTTCTTGACTGGCCAATTGGTTATTCCAAGCGAAGCCAGGTCCCTCTCCACCTGGTCCTTCCATCGGAGTGGAGGTCTCCCTCTGTTTCCACCAGCGGGTACTGCATCGAATACTTTCAGAGCTGGAGCACCTTCATCCATTCGAACAACATGTCCTAGCCAGCGTAGTCGCTGTGTTTTTATTCGCTGGACTATGTCTAAGTCGTCGAATAACACATACAGCTCATCGTTCCATCGTCTGAGGTATTCGCCGTTGCCAATTCTTAAGGGACCATAAATCTTCCGCAAAACCTTTCTCTCGAAAAGTCCTAGTGCCGTCTCATCGGATGTTGACATCGTCCACGTTTCTGCACCGTAAAGTAGGACGGGAATGATGAGAGACTTGTAGAGTTTGGTTTTTGTTCGTCGAGAGAAGACTTTACTTTTCAATTGCCTACTTAGTCCATAGTAGCACCTGTTGGCAAGAGTGATTCTGCGTTGGATTTCCAGGCTGACATTGTTATTGCTGTTAATGCTGGTTCCCAGGTAGACGAAATTATCTACAACTTCAAAGTTATGACTGTCAACAGTGACGTGGGAGCCAAGACGCGAATGCGCTGACTGTTTGTTTGACGATAGGAGATATTTCGTCTTGTCCTCGTTCACCACCAGACCCATACGCTTCGCTTCCTTATCCAGTCTGGAGAAAGCAGAACTAACGGCGCGGGTGTTGTTTCCAATGATATCGATATCATCGGCGTACGCCAGTAGCTGTACACTCTTATAGAAGATTGTACCTTCTCTGTTTAGATCTGCAGCTCTTATAATTTTCTCCAGCATCAAGTTAAAGAAGTCGCACGATAGCGAGTCACCTTGTCTGAAAAGTCGTTTGGTATCGAACGGCTCGGAGAGGTCCTTCCCGATCCTGACGGAGCTTTTGGTGTTGCTCAACGTCAACTTACACAGCCGTATTAGTTTTGCAGGGATACCAAATTCAGACATCGCGGCATAAAGGCAGCTTCTTTTCGTGCTGTCGAAAGCAGCTTTAAAGTCGACAAAGAGATGGTGTGTGTCGATCCTATTTTCACGGGTCTTCTCAAAAATTTGGCGCATGGTGAATATCTGGTCCGTTGTTGATTTTCCAGGTCTAAAGCCACACTGATAAGGTCCAATCAGTTTGTTGACGGTGGGCTTTAGTCTTTCACACAATACGCTCGACAGAACCTTATACGCGATGTTGAGGAGGCTTATCCCACGGTAATTGGCGCAAATTGTTGGGTCTCCCTTTTTGTGTATTGGGCAGAGTACACTGAGATTCCAATCGTCAGGCATGCTTTCTTCCGACCATATTCTGCAAAGAAGCTGATGCAAGCACCTTATCAGCTCTTCGCCGCCGTATTTGAATAGCTCGGCCGGTAATCCATCGGCACCCGCCGCCTTATTGTTCTTCAGGCGGGTAATTGCTATTCGAATTTCTTCACGGTCGGGCAATGGAACATATGCTCCATCGTCGTCGATTGGGGAATCGGGTTCGCCATCTCCTGGTGTTGTACTTTCACTGCCATTCAGCAGGCTATAGATGTGTTCCCTCCACAAACTCAGTATACTCTGGTCATCAATAACTAGATCACCTCTGGGGGTCCTATAGGAGTGTGCTCCGGTCTTGAAACATTCAGTTAGTCGCCGGATCTTTTCGCAAAAGCTGAAGGCTGAATTTTCCGATTGTTGTGCCAAAGACACCTTCTTTACCCACCCTGGCGTTAAAATCGCCAAGCACGACTTTTACATCGTGGCGGGGACAGCGCTCATAGGTGCGTTCTAGGCGCTCATAGAAGGTATCTTTGATTACTTCGTCCTTCTCTTCCGTCGGGGCGTGGGCGCAAATCAACGATATATTGAATAACCTCGCCTTGATGCTGATTGTGGCTAGACGTGCACCTTGAAAATGGACAGCGTGTTTACTTTACAGAACAGACTGCCACACAACAAGATTTAACAGCTCCAAAAACTACTCTTACTGAATTTTTCAACCTTTGTAATCGACAGGATGTTGTTGGTCAATTTGCAAAAACATTAATGTACACTGACATTCCAAAATATTTTATATGGAATAAACAATCAAAAAATTGGGAACCACGAAAACGGGACATTCCAGTCCAAGGATTTCCCAATATATTTACGGCAAATACTTTAGGCCGACTCTACACAGTTCATCCTAAGCAACGAGAATGCTTTTTCCTACGTTTGTTATTGATCAACATTCCTGGACCAACATCATTCCAATCTTTGCGTACAGTTAATGGTACTGTATGCAATACTTTCTTCGATGCCTGTCGTGAGTTACGTTTATTGGAAGATGATAATCATTGGGATCTCACACTTGAAGATGCAGCACTGAGCTCATTGCCGCACAAAATTCGTCAATTATTTTCAATAATATTAACAACGTGTTTTCCATCTGAAGCATCTGCACTGTGGAACAAATGTAAAGACTCAATGAGTGAAAATATATTGCATCGTATTAGAATAACCAATCCAAATGACAATATTGAATTCTCCGCTGAGGTATATAATGAGGCTTTAATAATTATTGAAGATTATTGTTTTCTTATTTCAAATACGTCGCTCATACAGTTTGGCATGCCAGCGCCTAACCGCCAAGCAGAAAATATCATTAACAGCAATGTTCAACGTGAACAGCAATTTGATATATACTCTTTGGCTACTGATACTTGCAAGTATTCGTTCAAAAAATCACATTGCATTGGCGATTGCTTCATCAGGTATTGCAGCCACCCTTCTTGATGGTGGACGAACTGCTCACTCAGCACTTAAATTACCTTTAAATATTCATACAAATCCAGACGCAATGTGTAACATAAAAAAAATTCAGGAATGGCTGAAGTTTTGAGAAAGTGCAAAATTATTATTTGGGATGAATGCACGATGGGCCATAAGCATTCACTAGAAGCTCTCAATAGAACCCTGAGAGATATAAGAAATAATCAAAGACTTTTCGGTGGTGCTCTGATTTTGGTGTCTGGTGATTTCAGACAAACCTTGCCTGTCATCCCACGTGCAACATATGCGGACGAAATAAATGCATGTTTGAAAGAGTCCTATCTATGGGGTCATGTCAGTAAATTAAACCTTACAATCAATATGCGTGTTCAACTAACTAAACTAACTGACTTCAACTAACTAACTAGCTAAACATTGGTAATGGTGAAATTCAATTGTATAGAGATACGCAATATATTCAACTTCCAGAAAACTTTTGCAATATGGTGGCTACCAAAGATGAGTTGACGTAAAGTATCTTTCCACAGATACAATATAATTATACCGACCATACATGGCTACGGGAGCGAGCTATTTTGTATGTATGTGATTGGCGTTGCAACCGTTTAGCCGGTTATAGCCGAATTGACGATAGTGCGCCCCCTCTCTCTCTCCTTCGCAGTTCGGCGCCAGTTGGAGATCCCAAGTGTAACCAGGTCGCTCTCCACCTGGTCCCTCCAACGGAGTGGAGGCCTTCCCCTTCCTCGGCTTCCTCCGGCGGGTACTGCATCGAACACTTTCAGGGCTGGAGTGTTTTCGTCCATTCGGACAACATGACCTAGCCAGGGTAGCCGCTGTCTTTTTATTCGCTGAACTATGTCAATGTCGTCGTATAACTCGTACAGCTCATCGTTCCATCGTCTGCGGTATTCGCCGTTGCCAATGTTCTGAGGACCATAAATCTTGCGCAAAATTTTCCTCTCGAAAACTCCTAGTGTCGTCTCATCTGATGTTGACATCGTCCAAGCTTCTGCACCGCAGAGCAGGACGGGAATGATAAGCGACCGGTGTAGTAGATATCACAAGGACCCACCTTCTTCCGTCCTTGTCCCGTCCATCGCACTTCTTGGATGGCGGTGATGTCAGCCTTGAGTCGTATGAGGACATCAACCAGCTGGACAGAGGCACCTTCCCAATTAAGGGTCCGGACATTCCAGGTGCATGCCCTTATATCATCTCATCCGAGGTTTTCGTAGATTTTTCATTGGTACTTCGTTTTTATGTGGTGGGTCCCAAGCCCTACGCACAACCGCATAAGCGGGCTTCGCCTTCTCACTTTAGCTCGCCTTCAAACGGATGTCTGTTGGCTACCCAGAGGATACTTGGTCTAAAACCGGAAATCGTGAGCTGCCTGAACCATGTAGAGAAGAATCGTTTCTGGCCACTCCCAAGTGAATGACAATCAAAAACTTTCCTCACTTGCGTGAACTTCTACACATGATCCCATCCTCCAGCTATTTTAGCTGCGAAAAATGGAGATGTCGACACGATCAATTTAAAAATACAACAGTCAATGCCTGATAATGAATTTACATTTAAATCAATTGACACTGTTGTTGATCCAGATGAAGTTGTCAACTATCCTGTAGAATTTTTGAATTCACTGGAGATTATTCCTATTATTTTGCTTAGAAATTGAATGCGCCAAAATTGTGTAATGGTACGCGATTAGTCATAAAAAAATAATGGGCAACATTCTTGAGGCCACTATTTTGAGTGGAAAATTGCAAGGTAAGGATGTACTCCTACCACGGATTCCAATGATTCCTTCAGATTCGGCGATACCATTTAAACGTTTACAATTTCCAATCCGTTTGGCATTTGCGATGACTATTAATAAGGCACAAGATCAAACGATGACGATTTGTGGACTAGATTTAGAAAATCCGTGCTTTTCTCACGGCCAATTATACGTTGCGTGCTCGAGGGTAGGAAAACCATCGAATTTATTTATTTATACCTCTCAAGGATTAACCAAAAATAATGTACATACAATGGCATTACGATAATTTCAGTATTTGTAGATAATTAACTCTTAGAATAAATATACCCGTTATAAAATAATTTAAAATACAACTTTTTCACAAAACGTATCTGTTTGTATATTTTGTAATTTTACATTAAGACGTGGGACAGGACAACGTCTGTCGGGTCCGCTAGTAAAAACTATAAATGTTTTCCCATATCTTCTATGCTCACTATCTTTGGTCGATGCTCTCTTCTCAAAAAAATTATATGCAAAAGCAGCAACAAAGTTATACAGTTGAATTCGTACCAGAGAGTATTTTATTATCCTTGCTTATCGTGTGGACCACTCATTAACGTTATTGCAAATAAAAAAACGAGTGCCCTCTAAGCGGCATTGTCGCAAGTATCCTTTCAACATTTTCAATTGAAAAGTTGCTGCTGCTAACAGCTCACAACTTGGCGGAGAAGGTAGTGAAGGATTGGGTGTTTCCTAATATATATATATATATATATATATATTTGGCGTAGGAACCGCTTTAAGCGATTATAGCCGAATCCACCAGAGCGCGCCACTCATTCCTCCTTTTTGCTTTTTGGCGCCAACTGGAAACACCAAGTGAAGCCAGGTCACTTTGCACTTGGTCTTTCCACCGGAGTGGAGGTCGTCCTCTTCCGCGGCTTCCTCCAGCGGGTGCTGCATCGAATACTTTCAGAGCTGGAGTGTTTTCTTCCATCCCTACAACATGACCTAGCCAGCGTAGCCGCTGTCTTTTTATTCGCTGAACTATGTCAATGTCGTCGTATAAATCGTACAGCTCATCGTTCCATCGTCTGCGGTATTCGCCGTTGCCAATTTTCTGAGGACCATAAATCTTGCGCAAAACCTTTCTCTCGAAAACCCCAAGAGTCGTCTCATCGGATGTTGTCATCGTCCACGCTTCAGCGCCATACATCAGGACGGGAATAATGAGCGACTTATAGAGTTTGATTTTGGTTCGTCGAGAGAGGACTTTACTTTTCAATTGCGTTGGATTTCAAGGCTGACATTGTTGGTGTTGTTAATGCTGGTTCCCAGATAAACGAAATTATCTACAACTTCAAAGTTATGACTGTCAACAGTGACGTAGGAGCCAAGACGCGAGTGCGCTGACTGTTTGTTTGATGACAGGAGATATTTCGTCTTGTCCTCATTCACCACCATGATGATTTACTAATATACATAATCTAATATATAAAATTCTCGTGTCACGGTGTAAGTTATTGAACTCCTCTGAAACCGCTCGACCGATTTTCGTGAATCTATTTTTCATCCTCCCTAAATTTTTTTAACTTTTCGCGAAGAAAATTAAAAATTTTCTAAAATCGGAAAGTTATTGGTTATTGAAGTTCAAACCGATCTGGCTAATTTTAGTCTTGAAATATTCGTGGAAGGCAAAAAAAAGATTAGAAAGTTAGTAAATATGAAAAAATTGCGAGAAAGATATCAATAAGAGAATTTTAATCGAGTTGACAAGAAAAATATAAAAAGAGAAAACAAAAAAATAATATTTTGAAGGTTATCATTGTTGCTTTGTTAAAATATTTTTGTTATTGTTCAATTGTATAAGGTTGTGTCGATAGCCCAAAACAATTTGTAAACATTGTAATTTTATTAAGATAACACACAATATGACCTATATATTCGGCATAGAGTCCCATAGAAAATCATAACATATAGTATATAAGGGCTGATGTGATTCCAGAACCAATTTCACTCATTTTCACCACCAAGGTTAACGGGAATAGGGGTAACTTGGCACCTGTTAGTAGGCAAACAAACGGCACATTCGGCCTTAAAATACCTCCTAAATTGCAAATTAGCGAAACACCAGTCGGCAAAATCGCCAAAAATAGCGCTATAACGAAGATTTTCCAAATATTCAAGAAGTCGCTGGAGGTACTGCACAGGACTTTAAAAAATATTGATTGTCGATAAACGTTTTTGGTGGAGCCAGGATTCTGTTAGCAGGTGATTTACTAGACTCTTCCAATTATTCCTGGATCAAATGTTACTAATGTGCTAATCGCATGCCTAAAATCATTTAATTTGTGGCGAATGTAGAAGCAGTTGGCAGTTGACACGTCGATGGATTAATAGCATTTCCAAAAGATTTCTGTCACTCGAAAGAGAAGTTTTCCTGACATGAAACCTTAATATGATAACCATAAATGACTGATTGAATGACCTATATTGGTGGTAAAAAAAAAAACAAAGATATCGATGATCTTAATGCGACAATTTAGAATTTCGGTCCAGGAGAGTTGACACAGCTACAAACCAGGATGACGTAGTCAATTATCCCAAACTATTTAAAATTGCCTGTACTATCACCACTCACTTAGCAATTAAAAGTTGTGTGAGTTGTCATCATGTATACCTTAGCCACAACAACGTGTGGCCGGGTCTGCTAGTATCCATATATAATAAAAATATATATATATACATCAATATCCGAGATTCATTAACTTCTTCCAATACGATTCGAAACTTCATTCTGGTACTTCAATATCAACCATCTTTTGATGGGCAGTTCCTAAACAAAACTCTGTGGTTTTGATTGTTTTGTCGTCAATTGGGTGTATAGAAAGATTAACGTGAACAGAATTGGTGAATTCAAAAGATGAGAATATAGTTGAATTTTGTTAGTTTGTGGTAGATTACGCTATAACCGTTACTCAGATTCATTTAGCTTTCTTGTTTCTCTTCTTTCGACTAAAAACTAGTGAATAGTGAATAGTTTACAATACTTTACCATAATAGACATGTATACACATAGAGCACCACGGTTGACTTACGGCATTCAACGCATTACAAAGGTGCTAAAGCATCACCGCAGGGACGCACATTGCAGTCACGGCGATTAAAAGATCAACGAGATAATAATACGAAGCCAGGTTGATTTCCGGACAGGTTTGCTTGGTGCCCTAGAACACATAAGCTTTGGATTTTAGCTTGATCTCAATTTCCAATCCAGATCAAATTTTTTCTTACTACTGTAATCCCAGGTAATGGACCTTTGCTCCATAGTTTTGTTTATAAGCTCGGTAGTAAAAAGTAGACAGACCTTCATGAAATCAAACTGTTACTCATAAAATAGATATGACACGTTGACAATTTTTGATCACAAATTACAGAGCATCGTACCACTGTACATCACATCATCTACAATCTGTCATTGTCGATCTGCATTCTTACCCCACTAAGTTAGTGTCCGAGACTCTTCATTACAACTTTTCAACATTCTTTCGACATTTAATTAAATGCATGTCGGCTAGCACAGCTGTGCCTTCAAAACCAACATGGTGCTAGGGGCGGCAGACCAGTCAATAATGGGGTGGATGAGATATGAACCGTTGGCGATATTTGTAATTACAATGTGCAACTGGCGCTAATTTGGATGGTGCAGAAAGCTGCTTGGCAAAAAATGAATACAACAAGAGGAAGAAAAAACAAATAAATCCAAGTGAAGTGAAAAGATGGGATATGATGAAAGGTTATATGAGTTAAAAAACCTGCAATGCTTCTAGATAGTTAGTTTACTGCTAGTTTAGAAAAACTTTTAAATAATTAAATTTAGGCTATATCATTAATTTGGAAATTTCGACCCTCGCCAAGAACACCTTGCGTCTACTGCAGCATCAACTGCATACTGCAACTTCATCAACGTAAAATTGCGTTTTTATGGCACTAAAAGTGTCACCAGCAGTTTCCGCGATGTAAACACTCAACTTAGTTATTGGTGGTACTTGCTCGTTGCCACTTAATTCATCATCATCGTACGTGTTGACATTTCCTACGTGTTTCCCATTTTAATTATAATTTGCCAAGAAGTGGCTCAAGTGTTGGTGGCGATCCGTTGCATTGGCACAGAGCGTTTGTTTACCTCTGTTCGAGCACCAATTTTCTGCTGCGTTCTTTGACATCGCCAACTCGACACCTCATTTCACAGGTTACTTGACTTTTTAAGTTCCCGTGGGATACTCGGCGCTTTTGCCACAGATCGGCATAAGTGGTACCTTTGCACTGTTTTCTCGTTTAAATTGGTCACAAGTCATGATGTCACGAGTGATAAGTGACAACTGTTTTAAGTATCTTGAGAAGGTTAATAAATTTTTGAATGGCTAGAGCTTCATCCAAACTTCAAACTGTTGATGCTACGTGGAGAGAATAAATGACAGTAAAATAAAGGTGGCAAAAGGGCTTCTACTCAACTTTGGTAACGTTTTAAATAAAAGACATGTATATATATTATTCATATTTATTTTTATTATCAAATATAGAAAGTTATTAAAATTTTAATTTTAAAGTAGTATCAAAAGTAAATTTAAAATATACTTTTTTAAATTTAGAGCTTTTTAAAGCTCAAATTATATTTTCGGTTAGGTAACATAAAGCTTTTCTCTTTCAAAGGATGGTGAAATATTTTTTGCACTAAATATAGTTTAAAGAGCATTCTAATGCTTTTGCTGAAATACTAGTTACAGTTTTTATTAATAAACATATTTATTTAGTGTTATAAAATACATTTCATAGCATAAACAATTTAAGGATTTTTTAATAACAAGGAGTTTGTCAAGTTAAATTTTTTAGGAAGTTCTAATGCTCTTTTCAAAATTAATAATAATAAAAAAAAATCATTTCGTGTCAAAAAAGTGATTTGTGCAAAATCGTTGACAACAGAACAGACCCGCTTTTCAAGTTTACTATGGCTCTGCTGCAAATTTATTAAAGGTTTTTGGATTTTATAAGTACACCACTTATAACATTTTGACAATGTGCAGGAATATAAACGTCAACTCTTAATCTCAATCTTTTTAAATATGTATGCTAAGTATATACGTAGTATTTGTCAACTATGTTTGCTGTTGATAAATTTATCGAAAAGACTTAACGACTTGAGTTACAAAAATATGTTGACAATGTCAGGAATATAATCGTCAACTTCTAAGTTAAGCTCTGTCAGTATACATATTATCATATATAGTATTTTGTCAACTATTCAAATTATTTAAATCACTGGCAGCTGAGTTACGAAGCCCAATTTTTGCGGTTGCTTCGTTCTTCGGCAAGGATATATTAATTGTCGACTATGAACGCAGAATTTTACGATAAATCATCCGAGTCGTGTTCGAAAATCAAAAAAGTTAAAAAGGTTTATCAACAAAGCTCATTTAGTGTTATTTCAAAGGTTTTAAGAATCAATAAGAAACGTGCATTCTTAGCAAGAAGGAAATAAAATAATGTTCAGAATATTTTAAACTTTTGTAGATTTCTTGTTAGCGCAAACATTCTCGATCTCTCAAGCGTATTTAAAAACTTTTAGGGATGCATTATAATTCATGTTTATTTACAATGTCCTGGAGATCGGAATTTGAAAAAAAAGAAATAACAGGCGCTTAGCTGTTAATTCAGACTTTTAGAAATTTGTTGAGTTAAACCGCAGTTTCGATGAGGTGTTGCCAAATCCATTTGAACCGTGTCACACACGTTTTGTGAAATCTACTGGGCCAAGTTGTAGATCACTGAAAACAAAGTTAATAGCTAATAGAAAATTCGAATCATCTCTAGTTCCTCCAAATCATTATAACTACCTTATAACTATTTTAATTGAATCAATAAATGAAAGTAATCCGTGCAATGTGTTCTTTTATAAAAATATATTGCAGTAATCAGAATGCGGAATATCCTGTAAAAACCGCCAAGTTGACTACTTATTAACCAAGATCTGGTTCTACTGATGTAATTTATACTTCACCTCTACAAGCTTGACAACTATAGGTTAGATACGATTCTATGGCCGATCGTCTATAGTTGGATCTTATTTATACACAAATCACATTATCAGAAGTCTGCTTAGAAGTCGTATTTCTATTTAGGCTAGTTGTCTTGGACGTAAAATAACTGAGCTTTTTAGTCGTTATCTGCACATTTGTTCATTTATTTTTTCCGTATAACTCTCTCACATTCCTAAATGTATCGCTGAACTTTAACACATTTTTCTACCCAAAATCTGCTCCTACATTTCGTACTACTCTAAAATGAAAACTTTACGTATTCTTCACACTTTTCTTTAAAATTACTCACCCAAGAATTAAGAGAAATCACATTTTTCGGTACTGCCTCGTAGGGTCTCAGAGCTGGAGTTCCCAGTGGACACACACGTCTTTCGTCAACGAACTGCTAAGTCAAACTGAATAACTCAGCACTTAAATTTTAATAAAGTAATATCCACGCACAGGAATTTAATATTACGCAAGGTATGTGCCATTAGATAAAGTCTCTATTCAATATATGACTCTCTAAATATAGCACAAAGCAGTTATTTATGTATACTCTTACGTTACGTTAGTCATAAAGGGAGCACCAGATTGGGCTGGCAAGTGAGCGGCGATAAGAAACCAAATAAACAAATTTACTAGAGTCCTAATCTTATCAGAACTTCGAAGAAAACGTATAATGGTAAGTAAATAAAAGTAATTTATTAGCGTAGCAAAGTGTGGATAGTTATAAATAGTAAACGTAACCGTTGAAATTAGTGCAATGACACAAATATTCTTATCTATTATATATGTACATATCATATGTAGTACCACATCCACCTTATCAGTATTTACTCAATTACATATTGCCATGAGAACTAATCTTTTTTTTACCCATAAACTTTGATTAAGAAAGTGGATATTTGATTGATTTGATTGTATTGCTTATACTTTTGTGTACATAGTAATGGGAATTACTATGGGGATAGTATGAAAGCAATTACCAAAGGCATTTTATTTTGTTTCTGATTCTGAAGAATAATCAATTCTATACCATTTCGAGGTGATGGAGAGAGCACCCTCATTTCAACGTCGCAAATCTTAGTAGACTTGATGTTGTCTCTGCTTTTTTGTAGATCAATATTAAAGTCTAGCCGAGAGTGGAACTAAAGACTTTGAATTCATTTTCTACCCTGGGCAACTGTTTTAAGTTCGTTAAACTCAAGAAGTTTATCATAATGAAAAGGTAATGGTTTAAGAACATTGAAGGTTTTTGTAGACTTTTATTTCCCCTCTCTTTTTCTTTCACACTCTCTCTCTCTCTTTCGCTATATATCTATCTTTTAAATTCTATACATAGATCATAACGTTTGCTGGAAGAATTCTATGTGTGTTTCAAGCGCGTTTCGATAATTACATTGTTTTCCTGACGGAAGATATCGTCTACATCGTATCCATGAACACAGGCAGAAAGTATCTTTCGTATGCCAAGTATTCTATTTTCCTATTTTTTTTTTAATTCTTAGTTTAGTGTTAATAAGCTTCGGTGCTTAGTAATAACTGTCAATTTTGATTCATCGTCAACAAACCTCCCAAAACCAATAATTCGCATATTTCTCATTATTTGCCTCCCGCATCACTTCACCGCAAATTCTTCTAGCCTGCTTCCTACACGCAGAATGCGAAATTGAAATTCATAAATTCCAGCTAGACTAGGATATCAACTATCGCAATCACAATACAACATCAAGTAATAACAACAATAACATTGCAAAAACAACACCATAGATGAGCATCATAAAAAGCAAACAAAATGAGATACGAAAATCGGTTGGTTGGCGCAACATTCTGTGGCGAAGGCACAGAAGAAATTCTGTGAAATTGCGAAAACAATTGAATTGATTCGGAAGCTGCATGAAAACGGAATAACAGTGGCAGCAACAACAACGTCTGTTATCTCGACGCAAGTACTGCAATAACAATGAAAACAGCAGGATATCTACGATAATAAAACCCAACACTGTTAGCGTGTAACGAAGTTGAGGTACGAACGCAAACTACATTTCTTTACTCCATCACAAGAATCCTATTGAAATTTACGAAGTGGTAGAGAACCATCTTTTGATTATGTGGGTGACATATGAAACAAGGGATCCATAATCAGGGGGATAGAAACTAAAGTTTTGTCTTGCATCTGTTGCATCTAGAATCCAGGGCTTCGCTGGAATACAAATTGCAATTATCATTCAATGAATGTAACCAAACTTTTGCTGTTGAATATTTTCGAAGTAGTGACCCTCGGGTATAAGCTCGTCAGGACAAGAAAGAGAACAGGCGAAGGAGTACAAGGTGCGGAAGCAGGAGCTAGTTAACAGCAGACGATCGGTACTTATAATAAAGAACTAAATAGTAGCGGCAATCGAATTGAAAACACAATGAAAACACAGCGGCGCACCAACTAGCCGCCGAAACTGAATACTCAATGGGATATAACTATCTGAGTAGACGCAGAGGAAGCGAAGCAGGTCGCTGAATAAAATGGAATAACCGAAATTGTCTGCGTGATCGCTTGCATAGGAAACCCACTGGTGAAGACTCCTTGTAGGCGCACGTTCATATGCTTTAATAGAATAAAAAAAGAAAAAAAGTTTGCGAAAAAAAGCGAAATTTGCATCTAGTCCATTGTGGACTGTTGCAACAGAACAATGCTGCTGGTAGCAAAAATGGGAGCAATACATAAATATAATAAGAGCACCAAAGTACACACATTATCATAAAATCTCAATTTAAATTTATTTCAGCGCATGCGTACACCTTGTAGATGTAATTGCTGTTGTTATTTCGTTTAGTGTTCCATTAACAGTGAACAGAAAACAGTGAATTCTGTGAATTGCGACCGCACTAGCATTTCATTGATTTTAGTTCGATCACAGTAGCTATACCAGTTTAATGAAATTAGCTGTGATCTAGCTTCTTGGTTCCATTCTTTCTTCATGAGGTTAACACTGGAGAACTTTTAAAATCCACCGTGTTTTACTCAATAAATTCTATGAAATGTAGCATTTGCAGCCGACTTAATGCATCGTTAATTCTTTTTTTACCAATTGGTTGAAAAAATTGGCTAAAAAAATTTTGCTTCGAGCAAACGAACATGTTTCTACCCAACCCTCAACCCAAACGAGCGACTGATCCTACGGAATCGCATAATGGCAAACAACATCGGTCTAATCGTCTGTGAGCTGCGCGTTAACAGCCAATGTGGCGTCAGCGCAATCGTGAACGTCGACGTCAGCCGCCCCAGCAAGTGTCTCCACCGACACTGTTTTTGCCAAATGAGCGCTGCTGCGTCTTGCGCTGCTTGCTGTGCTTTTTCAAATAAATTTTGCGCTGCTGCTGCTGACTTTGCTTTGCTGTTGACTTAGCTTTTGCAGTTTGGTTACCTTTGCAGCGCGCATGCAGTCCAGTCTTCATTTCGCCGTTATCCGCGTTCGTTCGTTGTTCAAAATACAGCGTTGATTGTCGTCCTGTTATTGCGTTGCATCAAAAACAAAAATTTTATCGGAAATCTGATATATGTATAAAAATAAATAAATAAATGGTAAACCATAGTGCTGAAATATCGCAAAAAAAGGCTTTTTTGGGTTATGAAAAAATTTATGGTTTCATATTTTGTTTTTATGTTCTTGTAATTTTTTTTGTTAATTTTTTCGTGCGTGTCGTGCTAAGGAACAGTGAGTGAATTGCTAGTGTTAACAAAAAATCACTTAATATACATAATTGTATAAAAAATTGTGATTATTGATATCGCATTGGCCATTGAAGAGCATAGCGCGAGTGTATAATGTGTGGCGAGTGAAAAGCGAAAAGTGAAAAAAAGAAATTAACCAAATAATTTTCATAAAGCGACCTGAAGATTGCGTGCGACGCGAATTTGTGGAAGAAAACATGCAAAGCGGCTGGCGAAAAAGCGGTTCAAAACAAAACGCTAATAAAGTATGTACGCGTGTGTGAATGTAAATAAATGTCTATTGTCATCTAATATGGTAATCTTAATTTCTTGGCCATCCGCTGTGGTAGGAATGAATCGGAACTGATTATCAACCGCAAACAATATGAGACAATTCTTTGACTGTTTATAACTCGATTTAATTGGTTCAATAAAAATTAAATCTTTTATCAGTGGAAATGGAATTTGTGCATGTCAGAAAAAATTATAAAAATGAAATATTAAGGTTAAAGAATGTGAGCAGCGGATTGGACAAGCATTGGTTTCTATTATGTTAGTGCTATATTAGCAATTTATGGTGAAAATTCAACGTCCGTGGGACGACTTTTTGTTGTTCAAATATATATATCTTATTAATTTAATGCTTATCTATCAAATAATTAAACTGTCTATGTAATCAAATTCAAAAAGTTCGAAGAAAAAAAGTGAGAAAAGAGAAAAAAATTAGAGAACAAATAAAGAAAATTGACAACGGAATTGTCGTGGAGGTTCCGTCTTTGGTATGTTTATCATTTTTGTCTTCAGCATGACACATACAACGTCTGTGAAGTACATGTTTCTTCTCCTCATTATATTCTGCTTCCCGGCTCCGGTTGCGCATAGGAAAACAAGTAGGTTTTTGCCGTTGTTTATATTAAAGCTATGTTTATATGTAAGTCATTTTATGCTGGTTTATCTGTCAGAGTCGTCATTCGTAATAATAACTGTAATAGGACTCTTAAATATTTGTTGTTGTTGTATTTTTAATGCAGCGCTGTAAACTGTCAGCAACTGAATGTGTCTGCTGTTACTTTTCGGCATGTTTGGCCTCTCTGTTCACTCTCTAAGATTTCTTGCACTTGTTTATTCCTCCGTTATGTTATGTTTACTTTATTTCTGCCTATAATCAATGTCAGACTGCGAAGCTGACTGAATTTGATGACTCTAACAGCGCCGCTGCTAAAAATCGATAAAGGACTTTGGCGCGAAAATTGGTTTCTCTCTAGTTCTCTTACAGCTGTTTTCAAGCTCTCTCTGAAATATTTACACCCTTTGCACATGCCGGTTGTTCAAATATCATTGAACATGCATTCTTTTATGCCTTAGCAAATCCGAGGAGCTACATATAAAAACATAAATTTGTATACATAAATAAACACATAAACATATATGCATTAATATGCAACAAGCATACATTATATGTTGCAAGCATACATGCAACACACATACATTTATATGAGGCACACATGCATCTATATGCAACACGCATGCACTCAACTATTAATAAACAAACATATTTATATGTTTGCACAAGATAACCTATTGGTTATAAAAATACATTTGGGCAATTGCTTGTGTGCATTTGAAATAACCCCTTATCGTGCAACATATAAAATATACATATAGACATACACACATACACATATAATTAGTTTCTTAAGATATATTCAAAAATTGTATTTAAGCAGTGACAAAATGAAAATAAAACTAGAATGAAATAATTTCTCAATAAGGCTAGACTATCACTTATTTTCCCCCACCAGCGGTAAGAAATATTTGAAATAGCTAGTTTTAACATTTGAGAATGAATTAAATTCTCACTCAATGCAAGTCTATCATTGCCCCCCACCAGCGGTAAGGTTTGTTAGAAACTACATTGTTTTATAAAAATTTGTAGGCCGGATGTTTCTTACATTGGTCCTATCGAGCCTATGAAAGAGCTCAGCCAAAACAAAAGTCCTGAATTTAATACAGGCAAAATATAAGCCCTGTTAGTCATACAGGCAAAATAAAAAGTCCTGTTATTTATACAGGCACCATAAAAAGCCCTGTTAGTTAGACAGGCAAAATAAAAAGACCTGTTATTTACACAGGCAACATTAAAGCCCTGTTTATAATTCAGGCAAAATAAAAAAATAATTGTAAGACGGGTGCATATTCCCGCATATTAACAATATAAAAACAACAATTTTTGTCGCGAGAATATAGCAATAAGGTTCTACAAAATGTGGAAGACTGAACCTAAATACCAATATCTGGATCGAAAAACGTCCATGATCATGAGGAAAATTGAAACCTTCAAAAATAAAATGGAAAATCTAAGTTTAGAATTAACGATAAAGAATTATCAACTAAGCTATTTGCAATCATTATACAATGATATTCAGAAGATGAAAAACGAATTAGATTTCAATGAAGAAATTGAAATCATATACGATCAAATAGGTGATGAATTTTTTCAAGAGCTTTGTTATTTTAATCGACAATCACAACAAGAAGAGCCAAAAAATACTTTTCGAAGTAATTTGGATAAAGAATTTATAATAATTCCAAAATTCTCTTCATCTACCACAACAAAGCTGGTTAAAACAAAACCAATACAAAAAGAAAAAGAGGAATTGATAAATATTCCAAATTTAAAAAATAAATTAAACCTATCTCCAAACCTATCTTCTGAAGTTGAACGAACTAAATTTGTTAAAACAAGTGATTCAGAAGAAGAAGAATTTATAATCCTTCCAAATCTCAATCTATTTTCTAAAACTAAGAAGAGACCAACTAAATTAGTTGAAGATAAGAAAGTAGAAGAAGAAGATTTTATAATACTTCCAAAATTCTCTCTATCTTCTGCAAATGAATTGGTTAAAAAAACTAAAGTAGAAGAAGAAGAAGAGAAAGAAAGGAACGAAAACAAAATTACAGAAAACAAAATACAGGAAGAGACTACTGAACACCCTACTCTTGAGGAAAAATCAACTGAAGTGGTTGAAACCCCAGATGTAGACATTCATAAAATTAAAAATGAAACTGGAGATCAAGAAGTCGAGAGCAATATTCTCGCCAATGAGCAAATAACTTGGCATTTTTCTCCTCCGGCAGACCCACATTTTGGAGAAATGTGGGAAGCTGGCGTTACCGATCAAACATGCAAACTTTCAACGTTATTAATATGCGGGGACACCAACTACTGTACTACAACATTCGAAGACATTACTTCAAGCGACATACAAATATATAAAATGCAAAGCGACATCAATCCGAAGCTGGACCCGATCGTGAAAACCATAAAGGAAATTGCAGAAGACCAACTAACTACTCTTCAAATAAGTAAACTTACGACAAAGAAGAGCAGAGAAAGCTGCGAGAAGGCCTTGAGAAGATCAGCAACAACGTACTAAAATTAATATTATTCAATATTTATAAAATTTATACAGTCCACTAATCTTAAATAATAATTTCTTTCCCTCGGCAATATGTTCAAATATCATTGAACAAGCATTCTTTTATGCCTTAGCAAATCCGAGGAGCTACATATAAAAACATAAATTTGTATACATAAATAAACACATAAACATCTATGCATTAATATGCAACAAGCATACATTATATGTTGCACGCATACATGCAACACACATACATTTATATGAGGCACACATGCATCTATATGCAACACGCATGCACTCAACTATTAATAAACAAACATATTTATATGTATGCACAAGATAACCTATTGGTTATAAAAATACATTTGGGCAATTGCTTGTGTGCATTTGAAATAACCCCTTATCGTGCAACATATAAAATATACATATAGACATACACACATACACATAGATGTTTTTTCTTAAGATATATTCAAAAATTGTATTTAAGCAGTGACAAAATGAAAATAAAACTAGAATGAAATAATTTCTCAATAAGGCTAGACTATCACTTATTTTCCCCCACCAGCGGTAAGAAATATTTGACACAGCTAGTCTTAACACCGGTGAATAATAACAAATATCTCTCTAATTCTAATATAGTGTTGCCTGCAACATTTTTATCTTACGTTTTTTCAACTTTGTTGTCCGTCACACACAAATTCATGTGGCTCAACCATGCTCAGACTTATCCTTGTGCTCATTTGCTACTCATCCTTTTCACATGCTAATTTGCTCCTTGAAGCATGCAACAATTTGGGTGCTTAAGTAAAGCTCCATTTGGTACTGTGGTCTGGCAGCCAGTTATAACATTTAAAAATCGTCATAAGTTAAGGTGTTTCTTATATAGATACATACGGAAATGTTTACAGCAGACCCTGCGGAGCACATAATCTGTTGTGCATAGGGTTCTCTTCGATAATAGACCCGTTCGATCTAGACCCGTAGAGAAAGCTGAAAAAAGTAAGGAAAGGCTAAGTTCGGGTGTAACCGAACATTTTATACTCTCGCAATTGATTGAAGAAATTTTATTAAGATAACGCACAAATTTACCCATAAATTCGGCATAAAGTTTAATAGAATAACGAAAATCGTCTTATATAGATATCAGGGCTGAGGTAATTCCTGAACCGATTTCATTCATTTTCACCAGCAGGGTACACTATATCCAATACTGCATTTTTGAAAAACCTATAATTATGTATATGGGAGCTAGGAGATGTTGTGACCCGATTTTAATAATTTTTGGAACAGAGATACACTATTGGAAGAAAACAATTTCCTCTGAATTACATTAAATTATCTGAGAGATTTACCCATATTTTCGGTTAAAATTTATCCTTAGGCGCAGAGTTCAACATGTTCGCTATCTGGCAGACATCCGAATTTCAAATCCACTCGTCATCCTGATCATTTATGTATATATAACCCCATATCTAGCAGTTTTATTTCTTGATTTCTTGGTGACACAAACAACCGTTATGTGAACAAAACTATTATACTCTGTGCATCATGTTGTGAGAGTATAAAAGTTAAATGTAAGGGGCGAAAGGGGACTCAAATTAAGCTTCTTTTCAATAATATTGTTAATATAAGACGTGTGGCTCATTTTCAGTACAGATTCCCGGCAACTAAAGAAATGTCATAGTAAAAAGCATTAAATGAATTTCCTATAGAGTTACCTACTCCTCAGTACTTTTTTAACATCATTGATGAGAGTTACACACATATGTTCAAATATCCTTTATTCAAGCATCATTCAGTAACCAATTATCTGTAAGAGTTTGAAATTGTGTTTGGCAAGGCATGAAATTGTCAGTAACCCCTGGAATTTGTAGGGCTCTTTGGTATTGTTAAGCTTCATTGTGTGATTGTTGTAATGGTAAATATGAAAATACATTTCGGTTAGGAATCGTTTGTTGTCTCTGTTTGCAGTTAATATGGCTTTTACAGTAAATTTATCAGATTCACAATAAACGAATTCGGTTATTCTGACTTACTCATTTAATGGTTTTATATCTTTCATAGGTTTTATAATTATTCTATTTTTTTACAAATCTTATTTTTGTTTACATCTTTCACTGTATTACTCTTCTCTATATAAGTAAGCCCTCTTGTATTTGTATGAGTGTTTCAAAATGAGACAATCAGAATCTTAATTATTTTATATTATAATACCAGTTGTTTCTTCGATTCGATAATTTATCGAAATTCTGAAAACAATTTGTTACGCCCAAAATTTTCGAATAATTTTTTTAATGCGAATATGAAAATGCGCTCAACTTCTATTACAGTTATTTGAAAATTATAAATAATTTAACTAAAACTGCGACTCCGACTATTACAAAAAAGCACGTCAGTTATAACTAGCTTCAAAAATATATGTACTCCGAGAATTTGGAGTTGACTCCGAAAATTAAGGATTCACTTTGTTCTAACTTGCGCAAACAAAACATCAACAAAACCGCTTAAAATTCACAATGCATTGTTGCGTACACCATCGGAAATTCTAAATTTATGACGGGATTGTGAATTTAAATTGGTTTCATTCTTGGATTTGGCCCACGAAAACCGTCGCTAAAAATAAACAACTATTATAGCAAACAATATAAACTCATAATTCGTAAATAAATGAAGTTATAGCAAGCATTATGTGGCAGATTGAAATAAATTAAAATACATAGTTAAAATTGGATTTATGTCTAAACATACCTATTTATATACATACAAATTTATTCAGTTGTCCGCCTATACAGAATAAATTCAATGAACCACAGTGCAGCTAAACTGCAGGTGTTATAGGCGCCTGCAACAACAATAAAAAAAAATTTAATTGGAGTTATTCAACTTGACCAGCAGTTGGAGTTGCTTGCTTGCGGCATGATTTTGCTTTCTTCTTATGCACAACTTTTCGTTTTAGTTGACGGCAGCATCTTTATAGATGCCGAGGCATCTTCAACAATTATGTGCTTCCCAGCATAATGAAAGAGCGTATTTTTTCTTATTAGGCGAAGGTGGAGGGTACCTGCGCTAAGAGAACCTGCATGACAACGACTACTGCACATTGAATTATTGCATTCAACTATTCGGTTCTGGCATAGCGCATCTTTCATGGCTACCGGCGCTTTGGTGCGATGTTTTGAATGAGTTTAGAGATTGAATTCCAAGAAAAAAATATGATAAAACATTTTATAGCTTTACGTTGTTGTTGGCATTGTTTATTATATATAAAATAAAAAACCTTTTTCAAGTCACCGGTTGCCAGATCTCCGCTGCCCTCTGCATCATCCTTATATCACTTTTCGTAGTACTTCGTTGCATGCCACATGCACCATATGTCTGCTGCTCCATCCACTAATCATCTGTTATTTTATTTTGTGGCAAGCAGAGTATTTTGATTTGAAAAATGCGCTCTACGTCAGAAAAAATCATTAATCATACATAACAATGAGTGGACAAGAAACCGCCTTTCATGGAGCGGTGGTGAAAAAATAATTGAAGTGATGGTTGCATAAATTGTCGGATGATGTGAAAGTTATGATGAAACATTTTACTTATTTTTCGTTTTTGAAGTTTTTTGAGTGTTTAAAAAAACGGTAATGATGATAAAAATCAAAAAAATATATATATATGTATATTGTATATACATACTTGTATATAAATTTTTTATTTTATCTTTAAAGGTAAAAGAGAATAATAATTTCTTAAGGCAATCAGAAACAATTTTATCCGATATTTTTTTTCATAAAAGTTTTCTCTTTTAATTTATCTATAAAACTACTCCGAAAGTATATTAGAGTTCAGAACACTACTACATGAATTGGCTTAATCCGCATTTAAGGATAAAGATTTCAGACTTATTTTTTAATTAAGTTCTATTTCATAGTTTCCGAAAATTTGTTATTAAAAAAAAATAGTTTTCTTATTATTTATATTTGATATGTGATCTGTCGTTCGTAATCGGGAAAGGAATTCAAAAAATTATTTTAATTTCGAAAGTCGATTTAAAAAATATCAGCGAAAAGTATTTCAGATCAAATCGTAAACGAGTTAAAACATTACTCCGGAATTAATTTGAGTTCGAAAAATCTTATTCCTGTAATTTGCCATTTCAAAATGGTTGGGAAAATTCCGAAAAATTATTTTTGTCCAAAAGTCTACAGATTTGAATATAAAGTTTCAATGGTTTTGAAAATAACTCCGAAAAATATGTCACTCCGAAAATCATTTATTTACTTACGTTAAGTCATTAAACATTTTGCGGTATTATTAAACCAAGCTCGTCTTCCTTTATTCTTGCTTTTTTTGCTTTACCACACACGTCAGGCAAAGCAATACTATAATTTAAAAGCTTGTACCTATGAACGCCCAATTTTTCTAGCCAAAACATTAATTACGAAGCCTAATCACTGCTCATTAAACAGCCAAAACGCGTATCAACTATTGTACGCCTACAACACATTTTACACACACCTAAAATCTGTTCGACCTTCAAAAGCTATTAATCGCACATTAAGTGCACGCACTAGAAAATAAATCAAAACGGCAGACAATTTTTCAACGCCACTATGAATGAGTACAACTTTATAAACAAAACGCCCCAAGCAAAGCATTAAAGTTGGCAAAAATTAAAACGAAAAAGCACTTAAAACAACAAAAAAAAATTTGTATGAGAATATGTAAGTATAAAGTTTGGGTAGTGTAGCACGTGGTACCAGCACAGTTCGAGGCTGCGAGTGATGAGATTGATTAGGAAACCTCATGATTGGACTGGCTGGATTATGATCTGCACTTTAAGCAACAAATTGTTGTTGCTGGACACGCACACTGGAAGGCTGCCACTTGCGTTTAAATGTTAAATGCGCTCTAAAGTGACTAGCGAAATGGCAACAACAACAATATTAGTGAGGCTGCAGACGCCTACTATGCGGCAAAGTTCATAAAAGCACCACATACACACACGCACTCGCAAAATTACTTAGTTGGCTATGCTAAAAAGAGCGAGTGGAAAGGAAAAAAACTGAAACAAAAACAAACAAGTAAGGAAGGGCTAAGTTCGGGTGTAACCGAACATTTTATACTCTCGCAATTTATTTATTTGACTTTATTTATATTATGTAATACACAATTTGACCCACGTATTCGTCATATATATTGTATAAAGTCCATTGAAAGTTGGAAACCATAATATTAGACTAGAAGCACCGAGGTCCTCGTGTTCGATATATGGGCCTTAAAAACCTATGGTCCGATTTCGGCGATTTTTAGAATGGGGCTGCCACACTATAAACATAGTATTTGTGCAAAATTCTGCACCGATATCTTCACTAGTGCTTACTTTATATATTGTAATGTAAACGATTCAGGTCCACTTCAAAGTTCTGGTATATGGGAAGTAGGCGTGGTTGTGAACCGATGTGGCCTATTTTCACAACATATCATTGAGATGTAAGGAAACTATTACAAACCAAGTTTCATTGAAATTGGTCGAGTAATTCCTGAGATATGATTTTTGACCCATAAGTGGGCGACGCCCCGCCCATTTTCCATTTTGTAAAAAAATCTAAGTGCAGCTTCCATCTGCCATTTCTTATGTGAAATTTGGTATTTCTGCCGTTTTTCGTTAGTGAGTTAACCCACTTTTAGTAATTTTCAACCTAACCTTTGTATGGGAGGTGGGCGTGGTTATTATCCGATTTCTTTCAATTTTGGACTGTACTAAGAAGTGGCTAAACAAACCGACTGCAGAAAGTTTGGTTTATATAGCTATATTGGTTTCCGAGATATGTACAAAAAACCAATTTGAGGGCGTGACCACGCCCACCTCCCAAAAATTACATCCAAATATGCCCCTCCCTAATGGGATCCTATGTTTCAAATTTAATTTTCATAACTTTATTTATGGCTTAGTTATAGCTCTTTAAGTGTTTTCGGTTTCCGCCATTTTGTGGGCCTGGCGGTGGACCGATTTTGCCCATTTTCGAAAGCAACCTCCTCAGGGTGCCAAGGAACATGTGTTCCAAGTTTCATTAAGATATCTTAATTTTTACTCAAGTTATCGCTTGCACGGACAGACGGACGGACAGACATCCGGATTTCAAATCCACTCGTCATCCTGATCATTTATGTATATATAACCTCATATCTAACTCTTATGCCCGGTTTCACAGTCAGTGCTTAGGTTGTGCTTAAGATAAAACAGAAATATTGCGTTTTACAGTTCATACTTAAGTTCTGCTTAAGTACTGAAAATGGGAGACTTAAGCAGTGCTTAAGTAACAGCTGATTTTTGTTTTGAATATTGACTTTTTTGTCAAAAAAATAAAATAAAAATTATTTGCTGAAAATTTTTTTGGAATTTCTTGCATTCAATGACGGTTATATGCTTTCCTGCGAGTTGCAATCATTTCCCAGATTCTAAATTTGTTCGACGGAATTTTATTTTTCATCAACAATAATTTCAATTTGTCAGATGGTATTTGTAAACAAATGTTTTTCATTGTGCTGCCATATATCATAATAGAATTTTATAGAAAATAAGCATTGACTGTGAAACGCAAATGACTACTCAGTCAACAACAATGCTTAGCTAAGATTTTGTGTGGGCACAACTTAAGTACGAACTGTGAAACCGGGCATTATATTTCTTGGTGACACAAACAACCGTTATGTGAACAAAACTATTATACTCTTTGCAACAGGTTGCGAGAGTATAAAAACGTTGATGAGCTCCATTATTTAATCTGTTTTGCCGCAATTTTAATGTTGGTCACCGCGCAGCTTACAAGCAGCCTGTCTGCAAGCTCATACGCCTGCCAGTAGGCTTACACACACACTCTCTCATATATGCCGCTTGCTCAACGTTGGCTTGTCGCGTTGCCGACCTACCATGACGGCGTGTTAAATTGTTTAATGAACTACAATAATATTGATAATAATATTTAATATACTTACTAGACCGCTTGTACACGCACCTACATTCAAGCTAAGTAAGACGCTGTGTGCGTGCTATTTTGACGCCAGAGGCGATGGCTAATCTCTTCCATAAGCATATAATAAGGCGTTCGGAAATGATGATGTGCATAATATTTATATAATTTGTTATTGTTGTTTTTATTAAGTTATATATAATACATAACTACGAATATGCTATAAATACCCAAAAACAAACTATATAGATACATATATCCATAAAGATTGTTTTGAGTACTGCTTCATTTAAATTTCTCTTCTCTTAAATTTTATTGTCTAACTTTGCCTAATAGTTTTTCTTGACTGGCTACTGTGGACCCTGTGGGTGGCGCTTGCGATATTTGCAAGATAGTCGTTTCTCATGCGGAGCGAATTTTTGCTTGTCATCACCTTTGTATTTGGTAATACATGTATTGTTTATTGTTCATTATTATTTAATGTTACTACCTACTTAATATATATATATATATATATATATTGGATTGCAGGAGAAAATTGGAAGATATTGAAGTTAGAAAGTTATCAATTGAATATCTCTAATTTTTAACTTGCATGAAGAAAGGACAAAGTCAAGGTGATACTTTCAAAGTCATCTAACTGCTCAAAATTAGGCAAATAGGCTGGCAAAATTTAAAAGAATTCAAATAGAATAATAATTTAAGTACCCACTTACTAAATACAAGTAGCTGAATTCGATTTAGGTAATTTTTTTGTTAATTTATAGAGAAATTGTTTTAAAAGGAACCAGAGCTTAACTAAGGGACCAGAGAAGTGACGAATAGAACATTGTTATAAGAAGAAATTGTTACTCAAACGGTTAGATTAAGGGATAGTTTGACACTTTGAAGTAGTTGAATTTTCCATGTATTTCAATCACATAATTATTCTCTATAATTCTTATTCAGCTTATACATTATTTTTTTATCGACACTTTGCTTCCGATCTTTGCAACCTCCCAAAGCTACAGATTATATATATATTTGGCGTAGGAACCGCTTTAAGCGATTATAGCCGAATCCACCAGAGCGCGCCACTCATTCCTCCTTTTTGCTTTTTGGCGCCAACTAGAAACACCAAGTGAAGCCAGGTCACTTTGCACTTGGTCTTTCCACCGGAGTGGAGGTCGTCCTCTTCCGCGGCTTCCTCCAGCGGGTACTGCATAGAATACTTTAATAGCTGGAGTGTTTTCTTCCATCCGTACAACATGACCTAGCAAGCGTAGCCGCTGTCTTTTTATTCGCTGAACTATGTCAATGTCGTCGTATAAATCGTACAGCTCATCGTTCCATCGTCTGCGGTATTCGCCGCAAAACCTTTCTCTCGAAAACCCCAAGAGTCGTCTCATCGGATGTTGTCATCGTCCACGCTTCAGCGCCATACATCAGGACGGGAATAATGAGCGACTTATAGAGTTTGATTTTGGTTCGTCGAGAGAGGACTTTACTTTTCAATTGCTTACTCAGTCCAAAGTAGCACCTGTTGGCAAGAGTGATTCTGCGTTGGATTTCGAGGCTGACATTGTTGGTGTTGTTAATGCTGGTTCCCAGATAAACGAAATTATCTATAACTTCAAAGTTATGACTGTCAACAGTGACGTGGGAGCCAAGACGCGAGTGCGCTGACTGTTTGTTTGATGACAGGAGGTATTTCGTCTTGTCCTCATTCACCACCAGACCCATACGCCTCGCTTCTTTATCTAGTCTGGAAAACGCAGAACAAACGGCGCGGTTGTTGCTTCTGATGATATCAATATCATCGTCATACGCCAGGAGCTGTACACTCTTGTAGAAGATTGTACCCTCTCTATTTAGTTCTGCAGCTCGTATTATTTTTTCCAGCAATAGATTGAAGAAGTCGCACGATAGTGAGTCACCCTGTCTGAAGCCTCGTTTGGTATCGAACGGCTCGGAGAGGTCCTTCCCGATCCTGACGGAGCTTTTGGTGTTGCTCAACGTCAGCTTACATAGCCGTATTAGTTTTGCGAGGATACCAAATACAGACATCGCGGCATAAAAGCAGCTCCTTTTCGTGCTATCGAAGGTAGCTTTAAAATCGATAAAAAGATGGTGAGTATCGATTCTTCTCTCTCGGGTCTTTTCCAAGATTTGGCGCATTGTGAATATCTGGTCCATTGTGGATTTTCCAGGTCTAAAGCCACACTGATAAGGTCCAATCAGTTCGTTGACGGTGGGCTTTAGTCTTTCACACAATACGCTCGATAAAACCTTATATGCGATATTGAGGAGACTTATACCACGGTAGTTGGCGTAGATTGTGGGGTCTCCCTTCTTATGGATTGGGCAGAGCACACTAAGATTCCAATCGTCAGGCATGCTTTCTTCCGACCATATTCTACAAAGAAGCTGATGCATGCACCTTATCAGTTCTTCGCCGGAGAAGTGTTCCCTCCATAATCCAAGTGTGCTCTGGACATCCGTTACCAGATTACCTCCTCGGTCCTTACATGATAATGCTCCGGTCTTGAAACCTTCTGTAAATCGCCTCATCTTTTCATAAAATTTTCGAGCATTACCCATGTCGGCCAGCTTTTCAAGCTTTTCATACTCACGCATTTCGGCCTCTTTCTTTTTACGTCTGCAAATGCGTCTCGCTTCCCTCTTCAGTTCTCGATATCTATCCCACCCCGAACGTGTTGTGGTCGATCGCAACGTTGCGAGGTAGGCAGTCTGTTTTCTCTCCACTGCGGAACGACAATTCTCATCGTACCAACTGGTTTTTTGGCGTTGCCGGAGACCAATTGTTTCGGCTGCAGCGGTATGCAATGAGTTTGAGATGCCGTTCCACAGCTCCCTTATATCGAGATGCTGATGAGTGCTCTCAGAGAGCAGGAGTGCAAGTCGAGTAGAAAATCGTTCGGCTGTCGGTTGTGATTGCAGCTTTTCGACGTCGAACCTTCCTTGTGTGTGTTGACGGGCATTCTTTGCTGCACAGAGGCGAGTGCGTATCTTTGCTGCTACTAGATAGTGGTCCGAGTCGATGTTGGGACCACGAAGCGTACGCACGTCTAAAACACTGGAGACATGTCGTCCATCTATCACAACATGATCGATCTGGTTGCGAGTGATTCGATCCGGGGACAGCCGCGTTGCTTGATGAATTTTTTTATGCTGGAATCTGGTACTACAGACAACCATATTTCGGGCCCCAGCGAAGTCGATCAGCCTCAGGCCGTTTGGCGATGTTTCGTCATGGAGGCTGAATTTTCCGACTGTTGTGCCAAAGACACCTTCTTTACCCACCCTGGCGTTAAAATCGCCAAGCACGATTTTGACATCGTGGCGGGGGCAGCGCTCATAGGTGCATTCTAGGCGCTCATAGAAAGCATCTTTGGTCACATAGTCCTTCTCTTCCGTTGGGGCGTGGGCGCAAATCAGCGATATGTTGAAAAACCTCGCTTTGATGCGGATTGTGGCAAGACGTTCATCCACCGGGGTGAATGCCAGGACTCGGCGACGTAGTCTCTCTCCCACCACAAATCCAACACCAAATTTGGGCTCCTTTATATGGCCGCTGTAGTAGATGCCACAAGGACCCACCTTCTTCCGTCCTTGTCCCGTCCATCGCACTTATTGGACCATCCCAATTAAGAGTCCGGACATTCCAGGTGCATGCCCTCAAATCATGATCCTTAGTACGTTTGCAGGGGTCGTCATCAAAAGTGGGGTTTCTCATCCGAGGCTCGGTATTTGTTTTCATTGGGGAGATTTTTTTATGTGGTGGGTCCCAAGCCCTACGCACAACCGCAGAAGCGGGCTTCGCCTTCTCACTTTAGCTCGCCTCCAAACGGATGTCTGTTAGCTACCCAGGGGATATTTGGTCTAAAACCGGAAGTCGTGAGCTGCTTGAGTCATATGCAAAAGAATCGTTCCTGGCCGCTCCCAAGTGAATGGCGATCAGAAACTTAACTCACTTGCGTGAACTTCTACATATGACCCCATCCCCCTACTTAATAGTGAATCAAAAATGGCGGCATTGGTGAAAGCGCACAGTTTTGACAAATCATTTTATTGATTGATTTCTCTTCATAGCTGAATATAAACAGATAGATAATTCTCCGTATTTGAAAAAAATTAAAAATACAGCTGAACTTTTCTAACTCGAAGCACCATAATCCACAAAACTCTTCGAGTTATAGAAATTTTCGTTAATACATACTAGAATTGAGTTATTTTTGGCGGTTTTTATTATATTAAGGACATTATTTCATAAATGTCATATTATATAATTTTTAATTACCATCATAAGAGCTTCTCTTTAAAAATTATTTTTTTTTGCAATTTCTTACCACAAAGTGTCTCTAAATTCATAAATTGGAGCATCTGCGAAAAAAGTTTGTTCGAATTAGCATATTTCCTATTAGAAATTCCATAAAGTTATAGTCATGTCGGCTTAAATAGCAAGAAGACAAAAAACAATAAAAAAACGAAAAAAAAATCTTCATGCACGCGACCATGATGAGATTAAGTCAAAATATATGTATATGGACATAAGTTGCCAAGTCATAGTATCAAAAAGACTCGTTGATGCCAAACGACAGAGGCGATGGAAGACTGTAGTTGGTAAGATGTTGCAGAGATTTGATGAGGTCACACATTCAGACATTTTCTTCAGCTTATGAGTACTAGTAAAAGTTGAATGATAGAAATGCAATGGTAGCTAGGAGGGTCTTATAATGCCTGATTTTAGTTTCTTCAAATCCGGCTCCTCAAAAAATGAGGATTTATGAGGCTAAACTAAATGTTTGCGGTTCAAAATAACAAGTCAAGAAAAATCAGGAGTATGAACTTATCTGATGACTCAAAGGTGTCTTTATATATTTTCTTATAAATACCTATAAAATCTTTAATCTTTTATTTCTTAAATAACGTTTACGTACACAAATTTTCACAATTTCATTTCATTCTTCGTTCACAACAGCCAGCCCATTTATTTAATGTTAATCGCTTGCTGATGCAAATATTGACACGATTACAAAAAAGAAAAAATTGAATCTTTAATTCATCTCTAACTAACCTTCATTAAGTTCATTCATAATCTATTGTAGTTGAGAGAAAAAAGTAAAAAGGAATAAGAAATATATGGCAGCGAATCAAAGAACAAAATCATAATTAAGTTTTTTAATTAAAGTCGTGAGAGATTGAATTAATGGAGATTAAATACATAGATATTGAGAATGTTGAAATAATTATTTTCTTGCTCGTGTATTGAATTGATAATGCTAGAAGATAATGAAATAAGATGATGGATATTATTTTTATAATTTTAAATTTATCTGTAACTGAAATTAATTTCTCTTTAATTAGGTTTAAAAAGTATTATATTATTGCTGTGCTCTCTTCTTTTTGCTAAATTTATTTCCCATTAAATTTAATTTTGGGTCATTGCAAAGATCAGAAGCTAAGTGACGATAAAAAATAATGTATAAACCGAATAAGAATTGCAGAGAATTAGTAAGTGAATGAAATATATAGTAAATTCAACTACTTCAAAGTGTCAAACTCTCCCTTAATTTAACCGTTTGATGAACAACCCGTTAAATTTTCTTGTTATAGCAATGTTCTATTCGCCACTTCTCTGCTCCCTTTGTTAAGTCCTGGTTTCTTTTAAAACAATTTCTCTATAAATTAACAAAAAATTTACCTAAATCGAATTCAGCTACGAGTATTCAGTGAATGGATACTTAAATTATTATTTTATATAAATTCTTTAAAATTTTAATAGCCTACTTAATTTTGAGTAATTATATGATCAACGTATCATCTTGATTTTGGCCTATCTATATGCAAACATAAAAAAGTTATTCAATTGATACTTTTTTACCTTCCAATTTTCGCCTGCCTCAAATATGTTATTGTTATCTAAAGATTTTCATTTAAATTAACTATGTGTTGATTACCCATAATGCACATACATACATATGTACATATATCTCTGCATTTCGGCTCTTATTCTAGTTTACTGTTACGATTGCCTTGATTATACTCAACATTTTCAATCAAGTGAACAAATCAAGTTTTAGTTGAATTTCGTTGAATTTGAGTTTAATTAAATTCTCATGTGTTTTTCCGTTATTTTGTTTAAATTTCAGATAACAAACGAAGTGATGTTATTCATTTGTTTGCAGACGAATGCACTATTTTATGCTGGGAGGAAATAGGTAAGCAAAGATAAAACTTATTTTATGAGAAATGAATGAAAAGCACAGCGAAAGAACTATTAATTAAAATATTTAAGAAGAAACACTAGTCAAATAGCAAAATTAGGTTAAAATATTTAATTGCACTGGTAGATAATGGACTATAAAAAATAATATCTACTTAAAAATAGGAAAATGACACCTAAATTTAAATTTTTATTAAAAAATGTTTAAAGCTGAAAAGTATTAGCTTCGAAATCGAACAAATTACGTCCTACTATAAACTTCGTCGTCTCTGTAAATCAATATCAACCGAAGAAGTTTTTGAGGAATAATTCTCTCTAGGCGAAAATTACTTTATTATTTTACAAGAGCTGGGACCGAACCAACGACTTAATGTATGGTAGTTGTGCACTTGGATAGAAATGCCTTCCGGGTTTATCCCCACTATAACTCTAGTTCAAACCCGATTGTGATTTGTTGCATAAATCCCTTAGTTAATGAACTGAGTTCGGAACCAACCTCTATCTTCTTCCGGTGTAATGTGTGCTCAACTGATGAGCGCAAAGGCCACAAATCAAATATTGGCTACACAGATGGCCAATTAAGCCACCGAATAAATAAAATGCTTCACCAGCGACTGCCAGTAGTGTATGCGCAATAACCATTCGGCAATAAAATACGTAATGCTTGCTACCGCACAATAAATATAAATACGTAAGAATGCGTACAACATGCCGGCAGAGACAACTATCTCGATATGTAAAGGTTTAAGCTGAACGCCTTCTGTCCGTGGTGCACACCCATTGCATGTTTGGAAAAAATTGGCAAAGCCGACGCAACCTTCCACAGAAATGCTACTCCTTTATAATGCTTTGCCTACCAGTTTATGCTTTTATTATAACAACAACAATTACAAATAATCTATGAAGCATAAATTTATATCTTTAAGACAGAGAAATGCGAATTTATTTATACAAATACAGTGGAACTTCTCTAACTCGAATCACCATAATCCGCCAAAAACCTTCGAATGGAAGAGGAAGTTCCACTGTATATTGTATATAATAATGATAAACAACCCATTTCTGAAGGATACATTTGCTGGCTTGTTTAATTTTCGCTCCCTTTTTGTGTCAATCGATTTTTGTGTTCACTCTGTATGTCAGATAGCTATTTAGATAGTGATGCCCACAGAAGTAGGCGTAGTCTTTACTTTATTAATATGCATTCCATATTTTTTAGGGTATGCATTTAATATATACGTTACATATTTGCTCAAATATTGCCATTATTTTTTTTAACTTGATTCGCTTTGATTGGCTTATAATGTTTTTATGTCCATTTACCTCCGTAGTCACGTAACTATTATGAAGAAACTACTTCTCACAACACAAATATATAAATATATTTTCGAAAATATTTAGAACTTTCTCATGAATTGGCAAGCCTTTTTTCCTCTTGTGTGCATTGCGTCAGTGTATTTCATTTGTGTTTTTTTTTCAGCCAATCCTTTAAGCTTTATATTCTTATTTGCTTGAGGATTTACTTATTGAATTACTATATAAAAGTCGATTAACC
Organism: Zeugodacus cucurbitae; assembly: GCF_028554725.1. NCBI lineage: Eukaryota > Metazoa > Arthropoda > Insecta > Diptera > Tephritidae > Zeugodacus > Zeugodacus cucurbitae. The sequence continues at coordinate 14,935,087 of NC_071671.1, forward strand.
TAGAATTCGAAAGTAGCATTAATAATAAATGTCTATAAATTATTATACTCGTAAATATGTTTTCTTACTGAGGTTGCTAAATAAAAAATATTGCAATATATATTATTATTATTTTAAATATTATGACATTTGATTAGTATATGGTTGCTATCTTAAAAAAATATATTGTTACTTAAATAATGTTGAAAATTCCACACAAGTTTTCGATTGAAATTAAATAAATTAAATAAATAAATATTTAGAGTTGCTAATTTACAAATAGTTAAAACAAAAACTTGATATAGTTTAATGATAAATTCAGATCTATCTAAAATAGTTGAATACCGTTTAAATACATATGAATAATACCTTCAATCTTTTTATTCATGTGCAATTCTTGTCAAATCCAGAGAGAAATTATCTAGTAATGAATCTCCTTTAATTGACAACTTACAATGTCCTTCATATAAATGTGATCAGGTTTGGTCTTCAAACGCATAAAATCATCTCACTGAAATACATAACCTTGAACTATGCATAACATAGAACTAGTAAATAAAAGTATGTGTTAGACTCAAAACTATCGTACAATTTATTTCCATAAAGAAAAAACGCAATCCTTGCCACAATGTCCTTTAATCCCACAGGCAATTGTCTACAAAAGCTATTACTAGCCGAAATTTGCTAATATACATATATATAACGGCATTGAAACGACTATTTTCCATATGTTTCAACAACATGCCATTAGGCGGTTAACTAAGTGTCGTTGTAGGCGACAAACGGGCGAAGTCGTAAAGCCTTTTCGTCGGAGGGATTTCACGCATTCGAACGAATTTATTTATTTTGCTTCGGGGTTTACCACGCGTACATTTGCAACAACAAGAGATCTGTATTGTATGCATGCATTGGTATATTGGATTTGCTGCTAAATTTCATTTTGGCTAACCACAACCGCACACGTATAGCAATGGAGGGGCTCAACTCTAACTCCTCAACATAATTGTAATTGCCATTATATCCAATTTGCGATTAGGCCACAGACTTATGACACACACTCCTATACATAATACATACATAAATACATAGAAGCCTTTTCAAATATCGTGTGTTAGAGTCAAATTCTAGTAACAACTCTGGCTGTTGGCCATAGACGTGCAGCTCACAGCTTGTTTGCGGCATTCGCTGGACGTGTCAGATAGACAAACACTCAATAAAGGAACCCAGAAATATGCGTTGCTAGTTTTTATACGCGGGGACTACTTTGTATACTTTGTAGTATTATACTTTAGTTATCTAGGAAACTGAAAGGGAAATCTGAATAAAGTCTAGTTAAAATTTGCTGATGCCACGTACTCAAGCATATACAGTTTATAACCGTTTTGCCGGATATAGAAGAATCGATGAGAGCGCGCCACTCTTCTCTTCCTTCGCAGTTCGGCGCCAGTTGGAGATTCCAGGTGTAACCAGGTCGCTCTCCACCTGGTCCCTCCAACGGAGTGGAGGCCTTCCCCTCCCTCGGCTTTATCCGGCGGGTACTGCATCGAACACTTTCAGGGCTGGAGTGTTTTCGTCTATTCGGACAACATGATCTAGCCAGCGTAGCCGCTGTCTTTTTAATCGCTGAACTATGTCAATGTCGTCGTATAACTCGTACAGCTCATCGTTCCATCTTGCGCAAAATTTTCCTCTCGAAAACTCCTAGTGTCGTCTCTTCTGATGTTGACATCGTCCAAGCTTCTGCTCCATAAAGCAGGACGGGAATGATAAGCGACTTGTAGAGTTTGATTTTGGTTAGTCGAGAGAGGACTTTACTGTTCAATTGCCTACTCAGTCCAAAGTAGCACCTGTTGGCAAGAGTGATTCTGCGCTGGATTTCGAGGCTGACATTGTTGGTGTTGTTGATACTGGTTCCCAGGTATACGAAATTATCTACAACTTCGAAGTTATGACTGTCAACAATGACGTGGGAGCCAAGACGCGAGTGCGCCCTTTGTTTGCTTGATGACAGGAGATGTTTCGTCTTGTCCTCATTCACCTCCAGACCCATTCGCTTCGCCTCCTTATCCATGCGGTTGTTGCTTCCGATGATATCAATATCATCGGCGTACGCCAGGAGCTGTACACTCTTGTAGAAGATTGTACCTTCTCTATTTAAATAAAATATATTTACACACATATATTTCAATAGATCTACATACTTTGTTTGTTTGTATGTAAAATATATGCTAAATTAATAAAAATATTTCCTAAGCTTCGTCTGGTAAACAATAATAGTTTTTCAGCGTGGGTAGGTAGTATCGCTGAGGGTCACTTGCAACATACACATAGATACAAACATTGCTGCTCTTATTTAACAACATTTTAGTCAATTGGCTGCTGCGGGCCAACGGTCATGGCTAACCAAACACATTGTTATTGAAGTTATATTTCTTATACGAGTTCGGAACAGTTGCGATAATTGTTGCGCAACAGCAACATTATGCATAAACATACATATGTACATGTTTATATGTCATTGAACAAACACACAAACTTACATTTGTATATGCGTGCACGTAAGTTTGTCAACCACCAAAAATCAAAAGCAATGTTCTACAAAAACAACAAGCGCCAAAAATTTATGTCGATATGTTTGCATGCTCATACATATTCATACATATTTACGACAAGCCGATTTTCTACCAACAACGCAATGTAGCGTCGCGCAGGCGGCTATCAATTTTTCGACACATCGAATTTTACAGAGTCGTTTCAAGTGATCCCTCCGTAATTATAAATGCACAAAATATGTATTGGATAGTATTGACTTACTATTAGCAAATATAAATAATTAAATGTATTTAAATATTCTACTAATATATGATGCCAAATATTAATGTACTACAATTGATTTTAGTAAGAATCAAGACATAAAACAATCCATAATAATATGAGTTGGGGACATGGAGCTCTTTGCCTGCGAAAACGCGACACTGATTACAAAAAAAATTGTATTTGCGGTCATTCGTTGTCCGTGGCAACGAAGATTTTGCAAGAAATGTACTACAAAACATATGTACATATGTAAATATTATAGATATCAATCCGTCAGAACCCAGAAATGAAAATTGATTTGGACTTTGGTTTATAAAATGTGCATAATAAATTTATAAAATGTGAATTTAAGAAAGTGTCTGGCTAGTTTTCTTTCATACAAAATGATATGCATTTCTTGGAATATCACTAAGAAGTATAACTTCATCCGCGCGTAGGGACTCCACGCACTCTTTTTGTTGTCACTTGCGTTGTTGCTGTTGCTGCTGCTTTTGCGTATATATATCACTGCCTCTGACAGGCATGGGAATGGATAAACATTGTTGACATATTTATTTGCTTGGTCACACAGTATGCGAAAAAATATAAAAAAGATGTACCCAAAGCTATTGGCAAAATTTATATCGACAATGATATTCGCTTTTTCTCCACATGAAATGACAATCGCACTAACCTACGCAACTGCTGCGAAGAATAAATCGTATATCGGACAAACCACTGGTAATTAAAAATGCGACACAATAGATAGTAAATTCGGTTTCCGCATGCCAGCGCTTCACAGACTGCGACAAGATTATTAAGCGGTTTGTTTTTTAACGCTAAAAGCGAGTAACTCAAAATTGCAAATATGCCAAAATTGACCTCAACAAAATGATCAATTGCTTTTCTGAGATGAAGAAAGTACTGAATGAAGAACTTCAATAACCATTCTGCCATGATAAAATCATAAACATAAAAAAACTAAAGGCTTACTCACAAAAAGTAAGCGAAAGAAAAGTAAAAAAATATACTAACTACATATATATCGAATTTTGTTTTTTTAAGAATATATAGTGTGTGTGGGCTTTAAGCTCGTCGGCCATACAAATAATCCCATAAATGCTTTAAACAGGACGAGGTGAAAGCCGGCCCGCAGTTGGTAGGTTTGCGCTGCAGTATATACTCGAGTACATCTACATAAATGAGAACTTGTGCAGGCACTAGTTACTGCAGTTTGCAATATCTAACAACTCCGAATTGCGACGTGTTTACTTATGGGCGAGTGTAATGAAAATCCTATTTTTGGGTGAAAATTTAATGAAAACAGTTTGCATAGTAATTTGCATAAAGTGCTTTAACTGCCAGCAAAACAATAAAATAAAGTAGAATAATACCCCGGCAATCGTTTAATGTGCGCCCAAAAGTGTTTAAGAGGGAGTGTGTGACTGTAGAACTACGTATACATAAAGAAATATATTCACAACTATATCATGCTACAGTTTCTAAAATAGTTAAAATTTATTTACTACTTTACTTTACTAATACTCTATATATTACTTTATATTCCGACTACTGGGTCATTCATCCGCTGATACCAGCTTAAAATTTTAATGTGCCAAGCACCCAATTAAGTGTGTAAGTGCTGAGTATAATAAAATTTGAACAAAAAACATAGTTTTAAACTAAAATTATTATGAAATTCTGCAATAATTTGCAAACTCCAACAATAAATTGCAGCCAATTTACTCTACACCTACAGGCTACACGGCGTATACGTAACCTACTAAACCAACACGCCCCTCTGGTATACTATGATTTCCTCCCACACGCAGCGTGCTCGTATTCTTTATTGCTGTTGTTCTAAAATGTAGTAATCCACCTGAACTCCCAGCTTGTGCTGTCATGTAACACACTATATAATTATAATAAACTTTTTGTTTTAATTTAAATTGTTTCACATCTCCGCCGTGAGCTTATTAATGTGTGGATGGCATGAGTTAAAAGTCTGTGATGTGCAAATAGAAAATGAAAGTAGTAGAAGCACGTGAACGACATTATGTTGATTGTCACTTGTCTGCAATGAAAAGTATGTATATAATGTATGTGTATATGTATGAGTGGGTTAGTGCCATCGTTTAAGTGTAAAATTTCTTCAGTGATGACATAATTTGTCGTGATTAAAGTAATGTAGGTAAAGAAATAATTTTGTTGAGAGTTTTGTATATGGAAAAATTTTTTGACGTGAATTTAATATGACAATAATTTTTAATAAGTTTGGCCTAAAAGTATGCTTCTTAAAGTGGTTATTTATTGTGATGGCTAAAAGTATGCTTTTAGAGTGTAGTCCTGACGAGAGTGAAAGAAAATTTAATAACACACGGAAAGTATAAATACATTGTATGGAAAAATTAGCATCCCTCTTCTTTCTAAAATTAAACTTTTTTATACATTAAACAATTTTGTAAATTATAAAGTTACTCATACGTACCGGTGTTTAAGTAAAGTCCGTCACTTCCCACAACCAGCACTTAATGCGAACTAAAATAATCACAAAGTAAAAACATTTACCGCGTTGAAAGTGCTTTTTGGGGCGTTGGGAAAACCCAATCACCGGAAAAATAAATTTTTCTGGTTAATGCAATCGAATTCCGTCACCACAAACAGCGAAGCAGAGTAAAAAACGAAAACACAAATGCTTTGAAAAGTGCAACGCTGCGCACGAGTCGCGTTTAGAGCTGGAAAAATAGACTCTTTTTGGCGAATTTCGTCGAAAATTTCAAATGTTGGGTCATTAAACTCTGATTTGGTGCCGCTAGCTCACATACGCAAGCTAGTGGAAATATGTCGGGGTGCTTGTCGAGCAAGTGCTCTAACTACAACACGCTTGAGGCAACATCAACTACAACTACGACATCCCTTCGGGACGCAAACTCACGCTCATGAATTATTCCACCATTGCAATTAGTGGTGAATTTAGTCCAAAGTGGCTTTTGCGTATGTATGTCTCCGCTTGTGTGCGTATGTAATCTACGAAAGTAAGTTAGTCAACAGCTTACTCGCCATTAAATGCCACAAATGCAGTTGAGGAGGCAAATAGCAGAGCGCTTCACATAATCTAGCAACTGGGACTGGGGAAATATATTTTTTTCAAAAAATTAACCACTAAAGTTGAAAAGCATTTTTCGGGGTAAACGAATTAAAATAGTACATATTCAATGTAAATTCAGCATTTTTGTCCAACAACAGAACCATATTAGGAAGTAGAACGCAAATTCAATATTTAAATGAACTATATAATTCAGTTAATATATTCCATAACGAAAATTGAACCGGATTAACTACATTGTGAATTGAACATATTTAAGAAAAATGTCTGCCGAAAATATTTTTAAGGTTGCAACTAAGTGAAAAGTTTACGAAAAATATATGTAAATTAACAAAAAATAAATGTAATATCTGTACAAGTTGTGGAAATTAATACAAACGAGGGAAGTGTTTTTGAAGAGTACTGTCGCTTGTTTGAAATTTATAAGTAAAATATTGGTAGGAGTACGGAACACCGAAATAAGAATAACGAGTGGAAGAAATAATATACAATTTAATAATATTTAAAATTTCTAAAAAATACTTGAAAGTACTGTAAAACAGCTGGGCAATTGCTATTTTTTGCAATAAACAAAATTTATTAAACGACATTTTTTATTAAAGCATGCTTTAAAGTAAACACATTTATGAAATATTTTGGTCCTAGCTATTTTTCATATCCAGAAAAATGTATTCGCTATTTTTTATTATTCTCCCTATTATATAAAATATTTCTAATCCATTTTTACAATTTATTTATTTACGGGTAAGAGAAACTTTTGCGAATTATGAAGACATTGGGCCTCATGCATAAAACGTGAGCTTGAGCTCGGACTCGATTTTTTGAGTAAAAGGTGCTTGTCGTATGCATAATAAAATTTGATGTGTTTGCTTTTTCTCGCTGCTTCGGTTTGATCTCATCTTGCTCAGTTTGAACGAAGTTAGATGAGCTAGTGCTCATTGTCATATGCATAAAAACAAGCTTTTGCTTTCTTTTGTGAGCTCTTGCTCAAATTTTGTTGAGGCTGCCTTATAGTTGACTCGCGTACACTCGGAGTCGCGTTTGTGAGGAGTCAGAAGAATAACATAGTGGTGCCCTCAGTAACATTGATAAAATTTGACAAAATTTAATATTTTGTGCAGATCCTGATATCCTCCGGATATCTGTCTTTCTGTCCGTCCATCCGTCCGTCTAACTTGAGTAAAAATAGTCATATATCTTGTTTAAAATTGGTACACGTGTTTCTTGGCACCATAGGAAAGTCATTTTCGAAAGTGGGCTAAATCGGACCACTGCCACGTCCACAAAATGGCGGACCCCGAAAAGGCAAAAAGTGCCATAACTAAGCCATAAATAAAGCTATGAAAGTAAAATTAGGTACAAAGGATCGCGCTGTAAAGGAGCATATTTGGATATCTCGTAAACTACTAAAGCTATACCAACCAAATTTTCTACAACCATTTCTTTTAATCGGATTATAACCATGCCCACCTCCTATACAAAAATTATGTTGAAAACTACTAAAAATGCTTTAATTCAGTAAGGAAAACCACCAGAAACCTTAAATTTCATTATAAAGATGGTACAGAAGAGCTGCACTCAAAATGGTATACAAAATTTTAAATGGGTGTGGTACCACTTATGGGTCCAAAATCGTATCACAGAAACCAATGAAATACGGTTCATAATAATTTCCTGCCATCCCAATAATATGTTGTGAAAATAGGCCAAATCGGTTGTGAAGTCAATCTGAATCGTTTACTATAAAGTAAACACTAGTTAAGATATCGGAACAGAACTTTGCACAATTACTACATTTATAGTGTGGCCCGTCTAAAAACCGAAATTGGACCATAAGTTTAAAATTTATAGGGAATATTTTTCTTCTAATAATATGTCTCCGTGAGAAAAATGGGTTAAATCGGGTCATAACTTCACCTAGCTCCCATATATCTAATATTAAGGTTTCCAATTTTGAATGTACTTTATACCATATATATGACGAATATGTGGGTCAAATTGTGTGTTATAGTAATAACATTAAATGATTAATCGCAATTTAGAGAGTATAAAATGTTCGGTTACACCCGATCGTAGTGCTTTCCCTGTTAATTTAATTTTTGCTCAATTTCTTTTACACATGTTTCTAGTATTTTTTTATTTTTAATGCTTGGTAATTTACTATTTTCTAGTAAATATTTATTTTGTTTTAGTTTTTCTACTAATAATTTAGAAATGTCGTAAGTTTCTATTTTATTATTATTATTTGATCCTACTTCTACTTCACTTTCACTTGACGATACGTTCGCACTTCTATAACAATTAGATGTTTGATCTCCTTTTGCTCAAGTAATTGCAATTTGTTTGAACTCATTTTTATGCATACGAAATTGAGCAAAAGCTGTTGCTGTTTGATCGAACTCGACTTACGAGCAATTGCTCACAAGCCTCAACTCAGCGCTTTTACTCGTTTTTATGCATGAGACCCATTAATTTATTCAAGTGCTGGTGCCAACTATAAGTTTAATTTAAATATAATAAGTATTAATTTTCTCTCATACCTTGTGAAATTATAAGTTTCCTTATACAAATTTCATTCACTTTGTATATTTTCAAATCTGTTTAAAGTACTTTAAAAGAAACTAAATTCCTCTATTTCTAATACAAGTCCTTCAACCACAATCAATGTAATATTACTACGATTGGCTCAACCCTTCTATTTTAACCTAAAATAAGCTTCAGCGTTCGGTTTTTGTGCTCACGAGTGTATGTGTGCGAGTGCATTGGTCGCTCAACGAAATTGTGTTAATAACCCTTAACCTTGCGGTTGCAGCTTATTTGTTGTTGCTACTTGCGCATACCAACTTTTATATGCACCTTGCTGTCATATAGTCACTAAACCTTTTTAATGCGATGAAATTTCGTGTAACCATGTAATCGCTAACAATAACGTATAAAATAAAAGTAATTTTGCTGAGCTACATAGCATATGCTACATATAGTACAATAACTATGTATGTGTACATATAAAAAAGAAAGAAGTGAATTAGTAAAAAATTATTTTTATACTATTGAATTATATCATATCAACAATGGTCTTACTAGTTACTTTTACTTTACACTTCGAAATTTTATTAGAACATCTTTCGGAATACAAACAAAATAGTGTAGTAATTTGGAATTTTACACATGTTATATTTTTAGAATTAAAATACCACATTAAATTGTTTCCAAAATCACTTATCGCTTTTTTAACAAACCATGTTACAGTCTAGTAACTTTCGGAGTTGAGGAATGAGTTTTATGATAGACGGCTTAATATTTTTTTGTTTTAAATAACTTCGGTGAAAATTAGAAACTAGAACTACTTACTTTAGGAGCAGTACAAACAATTTTGAAAACATGTAAATTTCTGTGTTTATGTTGTACTCATATTTTTATCTGCAGAGTGGTATGTGAATTTCATGTTTTGTATTGGTGAAACGGAACTAGCAACACACTAAATACTGTATTTCTGGCATTTTCAAAGCAGAGCATTCGTTAGAAGACTAGCGTTTGTAAAAAATTCCCTAGTAACTAGTTACTTATGGACCACCAGACACTGTTTTAAAACTTTTATTTCTGGGTTAGAATTAGCAAAGATCGGTTTCCATACCATACACTAGAACATTTGCCTCAATGTATCGGCGGGTATATCTTCACTTCTATGCACATATACTTCATGTAAGCTTATAAGCGGAACATTTCTACGTTTGTGCGTTTAATTGCTCTTTCGCATTGTTTAACGCTTACAGCTATATGCTGAAATAACGTTTACATTACGACCACTACTAGTGCTACATAGTACTTGCAACATGGTGCATGTGGCACGCTTTAAATATTTGCGTATAGTTTAGCTTTTATTAGGTTAAGGGCATCGCTTCTTTTATATTCCTTATTCTGATTGTATCTCTCTCACATGCTTCTCTGTCTACTTCTCTTCTGTGAACGGTCCACCACGACGTTTTTGCCTATAACAAATGCAAAGCGATTTTTAGTTTTTATTTGCGTCTTCTTTGTGTGCGTGTGCTTAAAAGCGCTTACGTTAATGATAATACTTGAGGTCGTATCAAGCAGCTATTAATGTGAGTATGTATGCTACTGTATGTGTTGTTATTGCAAACATACTCCCACAATTAAAGTGTGTACATATATATTCCGTATAAGTATGTACACATGTGTATGTATTTTCAAATCTGCATTCTTATTTTTGCCGTTTGGAATCGTTCGTCTTCGTTCGTCGTTTTGATTCCTTTGCATTTGTTTTGATAGTGGCTTGTATATATGTATATACCTCATATATTTATTCTACAAACATATATATATTATTTTGTCCACTCTACTTTGCTTGGCGTTGTAAGCTTATCCACTTAACCATCTTAGCTCACAGTGAGTTGCTGAGGCGTGCAAATGTTGCTGCGCTTCAGCGAAAGTTCATTGAGAAAAACTATACTGCCACAAAGGAATGTCGGATGGAGCGCTCAGTTTGCTTATTTTCATTGGAAAGCGTCTTCCTTCTGCTGGTTAGCTAGCGATAATACAGAGAAAATGGGTAGAACAAACTTTGCCGTCACGAGGTAATTCTGTGCATATGTTTGTTCACACTTATTATTAGGTGGCCAATTAAATGAATATGAATAGGAAATTATTCTTCGAATTGAAGGCTTATATTTTGAGTTAATGTTTAGTCTTTAAAAGAACCAAAATTAATTTTAAGTGGGTTTTAGAAGAGTTTAAAAGCTTTCCTGGAAAAATACTGTAAGAAATTTATGAAAATAAAATTATAAATTTTATGACATAATTTTCCTTCGGTAGTCTTCAAATACGAGTAGAGAGTTGATTTTCTATTGAAATGTATATTTTTAGGAAATTAAAAAATTCTAAAACCAAAGTTCGAAAAAATTGACGTAAGTCGGGTAGGGACTGATGTGTCCAAATTCTTCTAAGGTCAGAACTGTCGAAATGGAAAGACTTTAAACTATAGGAATGATGGTAAAAATATCGGTCTAGAGTTACATGGAAAAAGAGAAGAGCTTGTAAGCTCATCAGACCGTATATTTGACTTAAAGCTACAACCGCGTTGATTTCTTTATATACACAATCGATATTGACTTTTATGTCAAACAGCCAATAATAGAAAGATATTAATTTCTTCGGTAATCCTCAATACAAAGCTCTAGGGATTTCATCATGACGCTTAGAACAGAAATCATCGAAAAGTGAATATCATTCTGAGGGATCTTCAGGTTCAGGACTTAACTAACTTTAAGGAAGTTAGTTTGAAGACTATTTTACCATTTACCATAATTAACCCACAAACAGAAATTTAATCACGGTTCGCAGCAATATCAATCAGAGCACAAATGTTGCGGTAAATGATGGCAGTTACTGAGTCGATATTGACGCGAACATCATAGATAACTGATGCACATACATTTGTACTTTGGTACATATATCCACACATACGTTTATTACTGCCGCTGTTTGTGCAGATGGCGTCTTTGGCTATCAAAGTCGTCATTTTCAACATCATCTCAATTTCCGCTGCTAATGTGCCGTTATACACGCATACAAACCCATGTGTATTCACAACATACATACATATAATACAATAATCATTAGTGCAACATGACATTACCGATGTGAGAGACAGAATATCGCGGAAATCGGTTACGAAGAACATTACCAAAAGATTAAGCGTAATTTTTGTGATGTTATTGATTTGGTGGACAGACATATGGAAGCATATGGTGATAATTGCTACTGAGAAAACATGTTTCTTGTATTTGGAACTTTTTTTTGCAAAATCAAGGTGGTAACTTGTATTTATAAAGTTGATTTTTTTCCGTTGGAAATTTTTCCCGCGAAATTTCACCTTTAGGCATTCATTAAAACAATTACAGAGTTGGTCCATAAATACTTATTATTTTTTCTTCGCCGCAAGCAAGTGAAACCACTTACTTCAATGCTAAATTTGTATTCATTTCAACTTGCTCAATGAGTATTACAATTAGCGGTCATTTGCCGGATACATTGTAAGCGATGCATGATAGACACGACAATAATCACTATATTTTGAATATTAATATGAAAGATATTACCAGTCATGAATGAAGTAAATAAAATACTACAATTTCGGTATCCAACCTAACTTTTTTTTCTCATAGTGAGATTTTGAGAAGTGCGGCCATCTGTTTGAAATTTTAAGTAAGATAAGGTGCACTCAATATGAAGAGTTTCATAAATCCTTCGAAATTCTCAGTGGAAATTTTATTTACTGGCATACATAGTTTGTATTTACAATCTCATCTGAATATCGAGTTGTTCCAATTATAGAAACAAACGTATACACAATTCTCATTGCCTAATACCAATCGGATTCACTCACTAAAATTAACCGGTCAACCGTGCTCTCACGCGGGATGTGTACATTTCGCTTTCGCAAATTTTCTTTTAATTTCCTAGCATCAGTTTCTTAGCAGAAGCATTTATTGCCGTAAGTGCACGCTGTACCACTAACGAATGCGTTTATATGTATATTTGCATGTATGTATTCTTCTCACCCGGCTTTGATTAAAAATATCACGGTCGACATATTTTATGATTATTTGCTAGCTTTTAGCGGCTGACAGCTTTGCGCTCTTGGTTATCTACAAATTTCACTTAATTTCCTACACTTCGATTTCGAATTGGAAGAGGTAAGCAGCGCATATACATATATGTATATGTACATATGTACTCATACAGACATTTGCTTTTCTGTTTTATATTTTTTGTGATGGTATGAATGGCAATAATCGCCTAAGTGGCCATATATTGTGGCAATATTTGGTTTTTACTCGTATGTGCTTACCACTTAGTGAATTACGATGGCTATAGGCCCACCCTCAGATTGGTTCTTTTAAGATCATTGCAGTCATATTTGAATTCAGCGAAATAGTTGTCCCATTTTGAATTTCGTCGTTTTCATTTATAATAATTGTTCTTACTCCAGTCAATAAATACCCGAAAATAAATAAAATCAACTTCCATTGAAAGGTAGGCAACAAAATTGTAAGAATTCTTATTTGATAACGCCTCCATTTACTAAGTAAAAATACTAATAAATCTGAAATCCTTAGTTCAAGTCCACGACCTGCACTTCGTGACGTGAAATCTTCCCATTAAATCAATTAGAGTTAATTGTGCGGAACTCTCATTTGAGATTAAATAGTCTCATAAAAAAGACTGTGTCAACTATTTTACTGCTGGGTAATCATAAAGCATCATGCAAATATCGAAGAATTTCATTACTTGTATACAAAACAGACAGTCTTGGTATGATATTGCATGCTCTTTGACTTTCAGTTTAAAATGGACGAAGATTCCACAACCAATAGTGACCGTTGGCAAAGCGAGAAAAAAATGTTTGCAACAACTGAGAAAAGCATGCCGTGGAGCAGCTGTGAATTTCGCCAATTTCTTTGAAATCAATTTCCACAATACCCGCTTAAACTTCACGCGTCCACTAAACCACCACAATAGATGTATCAATACGGCTATAGAAGCCTCTGCTTCATCTCTTTCATCATTTATCTATATGCTCGTACATATTTGTAAATCTGTTTCAGCTGGTATGATTTTCTCCTAAGCCTTCTTAAAATCGCCAACAAGTGTGGCAAGTGACTCAGATGAGTCGCCAGTCGACGTAGGATGAGCACTTCGATCCATTCGCCAATTGTTGTTGGGTTGTTTTGAGTCTTGATTGCGGCATATTGACAGCTGTTGCTGTTAAAAGTTGCCACATTAGCCGCCTGCCATTCGCCGTTTGCTGTCTTGCGTTTGTTGTCTGCGATATATGCCAGCTTATTGTTGTTGTTTGATTGCTTTCTTAATTCATTTTTAGTTTTTGTTGCATAAAAGTAGTGAGGAGCAGCTGTTGTGTCTGTGTGCAGTTTCCTCGATGATATAAAAGCGCGATAAACGAAATGTCAACAGTGACGTTAGAAACAAAAACAATTCGATAGCTGACAGCATCAACAAAGCTATCACTTAGCTGTTGCAAGTAAGGAATTTGTAGCAGTGCCATGCTTTCTTTTCTGCGAATTTCGAACAGCTTCTCAGTTTTCGTTCGACTTTTCGCATTGTATTCATACATAAACATATGTATATTTATAAGAAACGCTTTAGCGGCAGATACTTGTTAGAGTTGTCTTGCAAGATTTCTTATACTTATCTTCTCTTAATTTTCTTTCTATATCTATTTTCTATTTTTTTATTTTTAACCAGCTACTCTTCTCTAAATGTCTATAGTAGGAAAATTCAAACAGGGAAGTACTTGTAACATGCAACATGCCGCTTGCCACATGTCATATATGTATGTAATTACTAATATGTCCATATATGTGCGATCTAATGTTCGTTAGAAGCAACTATTTGTGGTTATTTGTTTGTGCAATTGCTCTCTTGTTGTTGTAAATGGATACATGCACTTTACTTCGCTGCTAATTAATGTTTGGTAGCTTTTTAGTCTCGCCGCGTTGCTGCTATTAATTGACGGTAATTCTGAGTTGATTGACAGCGGAGAAATTGTTAAAAGCTTTGCTAAGTGAAAATTTAGTAGTATTTAATTAAATACCGCTTCAGATTGTTAATGGGATACAGGTGTGTTTGGAGCCTGTAATTTATTTAAATGAAATAAATTGACAGTTAAACGGGCGGACGGTTTACTTATGTACAGGTATATACATATTTAAGTATATATCAGTTAAACATATGTATCCATATTGTATATACTCTCAACTTAATAGTAAAACAAGTAAGGAAAGGCTAAGTTCGGCAACCGAACATTTTATACTCCCGCAATTAATTTATTTACTTTATTTGATTAAGATAACACACAATTAACTCAAATATTCGGCAAAAAGTTCACTAAAATAACAAAAAAATTTATATGTATGTAGTTTATGAGGTTTATGATAATTCCTAGAAAGAATTAATTTTTCGCACCAAGCTATACTATAACCAAGTATATAGACTCTGGTTCTCATATTTGCTACCTCTTAAATGGGCTATGGTATACCTCGATTTCGCTCAACAATGATATTTTCGAAAATATTCCTAGATATATGTAGCTTCGTGTTTGCAAAACAGTTGCCTATTTTCATTTAGATTTGTTTGAAATAAAAATTTTGAGAAAATTCGAATTTTCAAAATTCAGCCTGAGCAACATCTTTAATTCAAATTATAATATTATGCTCAAAGTTTCGAATATCTTCATTTTCAGCCTTATCTAGCTTATCACATGTATATTAAAACTTGAAATAGAAACATTTGTTTCGGCTATAGCCGGCTAAACGGTTGAACGCCAATCACATATATACAGAAACATTTGTTCCCTTACATGAAAATACTCAAAAGTTCAGTAGTATTGAATTTAAAGAATTTCAATCTCTCTGTTTCATTGCCCATAACTCTGTATAAATTAAAGCCAGTGGACTTAAAATGACACCACACGGTAGCTCAGACAATCCACAATAAAAATAAAATAAGTGAAATTTTTATTGAATTTTTTGTAACATTTGCACAATTTTTATACATTTCAGGAGATTTCTAAAATTTGTATATTATTTGATTAGCATAAAGACCAATTTACCTAAAATGAATAAATAAACCAGATCACCACGAGACCCACCTAAAATATAAACAAACTTAGAATTCCCTAACACTTAAGAAACTAACCTCAAGTCATCCCTAAAAATGTAAACAAACCCCACTCAAAGATCATTGAGGGAACAAATGCTTCCATTTTAAGTTTCAAAAACGACAAAAGCTTATCACAGCTTGATAATATTCAAAATTTCATAAAGTTATTCGAAAAGTTGAGTATATTATTATAATTTGAATTAAAGGTGTTGCTAAGGCTGAATTTTCAAAATACGATTTTTTTTTTAATTTTTATTTAAAATAAATCTATGTGAAAATAGGCAACTGTTGTGCGGTCACAAAGCTTTTTTCGCTTAGCTATAGCATACAGACATCGGAATTTCAACTCGTCACGCCTTACTCATCATTTCAGTTTATGAATTTATGTATATGACTCTTTTCATTTTCATTTATATTTCATTAGCTAAGCCTTTATTTGGTATTAGTAGTTCTACAAAAGATATATTGCAATGAATAATTTCGTTTAATTTTCGGGCACTATCGATAGCACTCTTATTCAAATTAATAACTGAAGCGAATGTCATTGAGCTGGTGCATATACATATACAGTGTATACCATATACAAAGACTTAGCCTACTGTGAATAGATGGGAATCTACATGCAATATATTCGTACCCACTAATTATGTGCGACAATGTTATTATTGTTATTGCTGTTGGTTTTGAACCTAATTTAGAGCAGCGCCAATGTATTAACATTTGTTCTGCTGCTTTAGCTGCCGCACAATTTCATGCAAAGCTGTGATTTACACAGAGGCAATGCTACATGTTGCTGTTGTTGTCACTGATACTATTATTACTACACGTATTTACATTTAGACTACAGACAGTGGCTCAACTTAGATAAATAGGGGCACATCATAGCAAAGGGCACCCACATACACACGAAATGGATCCATGCATGCCAATTCATACATAATTAACGATGTGCGTATAATTAATCAATTAATTAATCAATTCATCAGCCTCAACAGTGTAAACATAAAATATATATTAAGAAAAATTCAATGTATACATACATATATATATTTGTCTTTATATATGTCTATCTCCCAGCTAAGCCTGGTTTATTGCTGCTGCCTTATAGGGCACTGCATCAATATCGTCTGCAATTTATGTGCCCGCAGCAGCAGGAAGACACGCACAGTACAAAACATTAGCATCAATAATTACAATAAAATATGTTAATTATATGTTGGTTGCTCAACACCACAAAGCATAAAGCATCAACGGGTTGCTCATCGCAATTTTCAGCAAAACATGGCAACGGCATGGCCAACAGTTGAGCGAAGTATTGAAATATACTGATATCTTTCTGCAGTTATACCCACTTATATTTAAATCAAGTAATTTTTATACAATTGAAAAGCGTAGATTTGTTAGCAGAAAAGCCTTTAACGATGATTGTCGCTGCTGTTAATGCGGTTGTTGCATAATTTAATTAAGGTCGGCACCTAGATTACGTTTTTACTGGAAATAATTCGCATTTATTCTTTAACATCGGTGTTAATATTGCATGATAATAAATTCAATATAATTGATCATTATTTAGCTTGGAGTTCGTTTTTTGGTTTATAAAACTGTGTCATTCATTTGATTTCGGTATTTAAATATTTTTATTATTTGAATTGTTTACATTTTTTCCATATTTTCCCAATTTATGGTGTACTCATTTACTGAATGCATTTTCATGCATATTAATCATACAATTATAACTGGTTTTTGATCTCAGAATGCTTTTTCAGGTTTTTATGTATTTTTTTAATAACCATTCAATAATTTTAATTGTTTCAATGCAATTATAGTATTGCTTTCTCCTGTGATTTTCCATTATATTTTGAACTTTTTCCACTGTGATTTTGAGAAAATCAGTAATCATTGGACTCGGATCAGATATTCAAACTTCGGTACAGAGAAAATTGAGTTTGGCTTTTGCTTCTAAATCTAGGTGATTAGGATGGCAATGTTCTGCGAGAACTTTTCAACGTTCATTTGAGAACTATTCTGGCCTTTGGATTTAAATTTGGTTCCATAGCCTATCCAAGATTTGATCCACTGGAAATATAATCGCCTTCGCTAACTCTTTAATTCCATAAACTGTAAATTTCATAAACAGTAAATACTTTTCAATTCATCCAGCCTTTTCCGAAATAATTCTCATACCTTTTTCTTATCTCTGTACAATCTATCATCAGATAGCATTCATAAATTACATAATGTTCCTTCCAATTAAGTGGAAAGTGGAAAAAAATCGTCACTGCTTCTAGTCTTTAATTTTTTAACTGTACAATTTCCGGTATTTGAACATATGGCAATATGTACGCAAACAATGTTTTAGTCCCCATTAGGAAATATTATATATTTTATATTAGACCACATGAAGTATGGACAGACTTTTTAGGAAAAAATCGGAAATTTTTCTAAAAATAATAATTCTGCAATACTAAAATTGGTAATTGGCACAATATTACTTTCAAACTAATTCCCTTCTTGTTCATACAGACCACTAATTAAGACAATATCAGAAATTATATACCATATATTAGAGTAGTTAAACTAATAGTGCTTACTTAATTGCTTCAACTATATAGCATTTTGCAACATGATCTTAGGTGTTTTCAACGTCAGAATAAGAGAAGTCTGCAAAATTGAACTGTGTGTGAATACTAAATATGTTGACTCAATTTACGAACAAATTACCTCCAATGTGTGTATCTCTCTGAATAAAGAACGATTAAAAAGCAGTGGTTCATAGCATGGTTTATAAGCGACGACAACATATTTTCCAACGGTATTAAATATTTGTTCCCCAAAATTTCCTACCGGGTATAAATACAGTACTTTATCTATAAAATACACATATATTTCGTCAATTAATACCAACACTTCGCTTACCACCGAACGTGTCGAACGCTGAATGGTAAATTTGACAAACAAACACCGTAGAACAAAAACCCTATCAGACTCACGGTCATATTTCTAAATAACAATGTTCTATGAAAACATGTTTTCACTAAAAGCAGTAATTTGAACTTATGGCTTATCTGCACATCACTTTGGAGTACTTCCGTACGCGGAAAATATTACTAATAGGTGTGACTAATTAATACTGATTTTATAGTTGTTATCCATTCGCCAATTTTTGTGAAAATAAAAGCCAATCAAACAGAGAGCTAGAGCACTTATAAATGTTTGGATTTCAAGTAGATATTATTAGAAGTAATCTATGAGTTGTATGAGTATAGTATTGACAATAGATTTGTGAATGAAGCAAAGCATTCTACTTTCCCTTTTCTCTCACCGTTTAATGTTCTTTTTCTTATTTTTACATAACATTAGATTGGAGATATCTTAGTATTATTATCCACAACTTCCACGAGCACCCATATCCCTTCCCCACAAATGTAGTTTCATTGCATTAAGGCCGTCCTTATTTATTTATATTATTGCTTTGTCTTTCTATTTATTTGCCCTGTCATAGCATTTGTCTATATTAAGTAATAATATTATATCGCTGATTTTCCGACCCCACACCGAGCAACCTCGAACCACAATTATGTCCGGCTATCGGTTGATCAACTTAGCCGCGCCATTCAATTCGCCTTTGTGGTTTCACTTGACAGCCGCTTCGATGATCTTCCAGCCAACATTTACGCGCAACACCTCAGGGAAGTTAGCAAAAACTGAAACTGAATAACAACAGCAAAAGCAAATCCCTTTTCAGCAGTTTTTTGCAACACCTTTGTAACATCTCTCCACACCATGCTTGTCAGTCGCATAGATTTTCCAGTTTGTGTTTTTTGTTTATCGTGTTCTCGGTTGCGCTTCGGTTAATTTCAGTTTGTTCGCCAACTAAACTAACCATGTGTATTAGCCATTGCACTTGACTGCAATTGAGTTTGTTGACCACACCAATCGAACAAAAAGTCTATGTAAGTACGTTCTGCATAGCGCAGCATAGCGTAACTTAACATTATAGCAAAAAAAAAGTCGTACAGTAGAATAAATGGCACAAATTATAGCTGCATGTCTAAGTATATAAGTATATGAAAGTGTTTGTATGTATGTAAGTGCAAGTACTAATCAACAGATTGCGATTCTTCTTAGCATAGCTCTTTGTACTTTTTTACTCTCTTAAGTATGCATGCGGGTTTATATATGTACATACCAAAGTGCATTTCAAAATAGTTGGTTTCGCTTCCCGTGGTTGACCGCCAATAACCGGTTTGTTTGTCTGTTGACTTTTTTCATTGAATTCAATTGCTTATTCACTGTAAGTATCGAAACATTGTGCGCAAACGCATATGCCAATGATCTGAAAGTTTGTAAAAAGGTAAAACAAAAAGGTGCAATTTTTTTATACACTGAAAACAAATTTTAATATTTATTATTATTAAATTTAATTTAAAAATTTGATGTTTGTTTGAAGAAAATCCTTTAAAACGAATGGAGAAATTTAGGATAATTTCGTAATTGTATTTCAAATTTCTTAATTAAGTCAATATACCAATTATTTTTGTTAATTGTCTTAATTTAGTAATTGACTAAATTAAGTGACTTGGAATGCTAGTTTCTGTAAATTAATCCCTAGTTAATTTTCAATTACCATACACTGCTGTAATTTACTAATTGCATAATTAATATTTAACTGTCATTAAATTTACATGAATGTCCTCCTTGAATGACTAACTAATTACACACTAATTAAATCATGTTCGAGCAGTTTTAATTGCACAATTAAAATAATGTCAACAATTTTATTATACATTTTTTCTCACAGTGTCAAACCCGTTTATTACTAACTATTCGCTGTTCTCTCCATATATATCTAATTTCCATCTGGTCTATGGTTAGTGTTGGAGGTCAACAACTTCTTCCTTTTTATTTTGTCACAAGTTTCTTGCAAAAACTAGTTACGCATATGAATATAAAATAATTGTAGTTATTATGATTGTGGTAAAGATTTCATGTTAGAGGGTTTCTGCTCAAGAATATTTAATATAACCATATATGGTATCAGATAGAGTGGAGCAGAGTGGGTGGGAAATACAAGTTATGGCTTTTGATGTAATATTCTTATAGCCTTTTCACACAGGAGCTAATTGATCAATTAACCTGTTTAAATGCTTATTAAGATAGATTTACCATACAAAATAAAACCATCTATTAATTTTTAATTGAATTTTAATCGACTTGAAAATGAAATGCAACTCTGCGATAAAGACCATATTTGTAATCATATGTATATACGTTCTTTGTCGGTGAATTATTGTTCACGCTGCACGACGGTAGAGGTCGTTGCTAAAAAATAACAATCAGCTGATGAAACTTACCAGCTTCTTATGAAAAGCAAAAACAAAAATCTATAACAGCTGATCGGTTATCGAGTAGCCAGCTGGTTTCTCAATCAAAATTTTAATTAATCAATTAATTTGGCTGTGTGAAAAGGTTATTATTGCCCTAGAGCATCATTAATTATTATTACAATATTTCTATTTGCCTTGATATATTAAACCATAGTCAGTATCTGAAATAACAAAAACATTTTGTTTCGAAATCGAGCTTTGGTATCTTAATTTGTGACCGATTTATAGCTTTTTTCGAACAACACCAAAGGTGTAAAAAGCTGTATGTCATACTAACCTGAAAAGTCAAATCTTACGAAATGTTTGTTTTGCATTTCTATTCCCCTTTGTAATAATCATTCCCCATTTTCACTTCAAATTAGCATCGTTAGTTCTTCACATACTTCTTTACCTTATCTTATACCTCTGACAGATGAATTTTGCGCTATTTGTCACTCACTCTCATATCACTGCCTTCATTCTACAAATATTATCACCTACTTCAAACTATCGAACGCGTTCATTAATTTACTTAGTCTCTAATATGTTAATTGAATACATTCTCATGTCAGTTAATTATCACTATAACAACACCTACGATTTCTCATTACTGGCACTCCCTCACTCACTCTCTCTGTCCACATGCGACCCACTCGGACACTACTATACCATCAATAATCTCAGCGCAACGATAATCTAAGCAATTAAATATGCCAGAGGACAACATGAAACAAAGCGACAAACTAAATAACTGTAATATTGGGAGAGAATAAGCGCCTATATCCTATATACTCTATTTTGCACTTTTGCTGCTCAATCAGTTATCACGTTGTAATTTATACACGTCAATCGTAGCTGTCAAAACGATTATTGAATCAAAGTACGGGTGGAAATGAAAGTTACAGGAAGAAAGTGTTCATGAGGGGAATGGTAGTGGAAAACCAATAAATATTTATTTACTTTCTGGTATTTTGTCAACTTGTGGAGTATTGAATGATTTAATGGTCTGCACTCGACAGCGAAAAGCACTCACCTTTTGTTTAGTTATGCATGAGTTCTCGGAATATTAGATGATTGAACACGTGGGATGTAGTACGGGTCGACTCCTAGTGGTGCATCCTGGGTAACGCGAAATAAACTGCGGCCTTCACGGCCTTACTAACCCCTGAATCCTTACGACAATAGGCATAGACGGACAACGAATAGAGATACCTTGTTTAGATTTTTCGGTTGAACCCCGGGCTGGTGGTTGGATGGGTGTGATTCTCATCAGAAATGGCTGGCGGGCTAATGTCTCAAATGTCATTCTCGCCTTGGACTCGTCTACGAGACAACCTTGGGGCCATTTAAAGGCGACTACCTTCCGGGGGTGGATAGTGGCTCTGAGTGGGGACTCATTTAAAATAATTACTAATAAAAAGACTTTCACTCAACAAGACATCAACTCTGGCGTAAGGTCAGCGCAAGGTGTAGGGGTCGGAATCGACACCCAGCTCTATCTCCGCTCCGAATGGGAGAGTAGCACCCAAGGCGAAGAAATCGTCCCCCTCCAAGAGCGTTAAAAATGCCGGAGAGGTTTCTGTCTCGGGGCAGCTATGGACATACGGACGGGGGTAGCTGGCGGAAACCCGCCGTATAACTACTCCAACAAGGTGTATTTCTGAAGGTAATCAGGGGAAACTCTGAGCCACCTCCGAAATGCGAAAGTTCTGGATGGCACTACAAGATGCATAAGCTGACAAGGTGTGCTGAACGATCGAACGAACGAACGAATGAACGATCAGCAGTGCTCTATAAAGAGCTGGTCTCTCTCGTGGGAGAGTTTTGGAAAGGGGCCAGATTGTAGAAAGTCGGATAGTTTATATAGTTATACCATCTGTCGGAAATTTTAAGTCAAAAATAAAATATAAAAAATACTAAATATTAAAAATTAAAAATATTTAAGAAATCTCCTAAACTAATGTAATTTTTGACATGGATTGCCACAAGTAATATAGTAACCTTAAGACTTTCACAAAAAGTTTCAACATTCAACCCAATCGATTGCAACATGTTCCACTTTTCTTTAACTCATTAATTTTCTTTTTTCTTTTGCAGATAAATGAAAATAATACAGTACATACAACAAATTAATCAAACGAAGAAGCAGCGCTGAAATGAAAAATCGTACAAAAAGTAATAAGAAAAGGACATAAAAGTAAACAAAAGACTATAGTCTGAAGTGGTAAAGTGATGAGACGAAACTGAAGGCGACAGGCACACAGGCATACACACATATATACAAATATACAATGAACCAAACACGACAATGTGTTGAAGGTCAACGCAATAAACTCGCAACAGAAAAGGAATGAATAAATGTGGAAGTTAAATAAACAACAAAAACGCGCACACAACAAAACGACGACAGCATAACGGTGAAAAGGCAATAAATACCCATAAAAAGCGTGTGCGAAGAAGCCAAGCAGAGACAGAAGGCTTCTTGCAGTTGATGATTGTTGCCATATTTGGTGTGAGAAAGCAACCGTGAAAGACGCACGAATAAGATTTGAAATTAGAAAGATAAACAAGAGGAGTGAGAAAACAAAATAATATCTGTGTGTGAAGGAATAGGACAAGGTAACTACAGTGAATGCCGTGGAAAACTGCAAACGTAAACACGTATAAGAGACAAAGCTGCAATTAACAAAATAAATTAAAACTTGTTCATTGACAATTTTTGTGTATTTCCTACTAAAAATCTTCAGAAAGAACATATCAATTGCATTTAAATTAAAAAATTGAATTTTTGAAGCATATCTCCAGGTGCAAACCGCTGTAATAATTTCCAGTAAAAGCGCAAAGGCATTTCAGTTAAAAAAATATATATCATTAATCAGCGCTTAGTAAAACCAAAACAACTGCAAAATAGCGATTACAGCAAACATTCATTCACTTGCTAAGCCAAACAACGACCATAGGCGCCCAAAATTATGCTAACTAATTGCGCAGGTAAATAAACAAACAAATATGAACAAATAAACGCTATGCAGCAACTTGCAAACGAAAATCGCCATTACTCAATCAGTGAAATCAGCAAAGCCGGGTATTTACGAGGGCGGTGGCGGTTTTGGCGTGGATCGTGGCGGGGTGGCAGCGAACGATGATGGCGCGTACGTTGAAAGCGGTAGACGCGAACAGCAACGCGGTGTAGGCGATGTGCCACCACTCGAGGACAATCAGCTGGACGCAAATGAAGATTTAGCCCAACAGGCGGATGGCAATTTCGGGCCTGATCTTAATGTGGGCGATGAATCAGTGCAGAATAATGTAGTGGTGGATGCGGCGGCGCAACCAAACGAACGCGTCTATCGTGGCAAATTGATTGCGGGTAATAAACCCAGCAAGAGTGGCATCAAAAAGGTGCCCGAAGAAGATGGTGAGTTAATGTACAATATATACCATATATACATACTCGTATATATGATTTTTGCTGTGCCTCACTGTTTTGTGTTTGCGCTAAACGTGCAGCGCATCAATTTGATGGCGCTGCTGTCTGTTTGTTTAAGTAGCCAGCTCGTAAAATTAATTTGGCGTATATATAGTATATATATAAACCTATATACATGTATAAGCCTATTCTTATGTACTATATAAGCTGTTAGGTATTTTGCTAATTCCTGAGGATTGCGTTTTTGTGGTCTTTGCTGATGTTACCCAAAGTACAGTGCTTTGTTGTTGTGGTTAGTGGTCATAAAACGATTAGCTGATAATGTAAATGTCTAATTTGTGGCAACACAATGTTATGTGAAATATTTTTTGTTGCAGAAAAGTGGATGTTGCATTAAATGAATTATTTTGTGAATATTTAGGAACAAGTTCGGATTTTACGAAGCCAATTTATTCATTTTACATACATTAGCTTGAGAGAAAAGAATCGCATTATGGGGTTGCTTGCGGTGACTTCATTTTCCGCTATTAAAAATTTGTCTACTTGGTTTGCACAACAGTTGCTTTTTGTTTCTTCATTCTTCAAAGCACATGGTTATAAAATAGATAATAGATTAGCAAATATCCCTTCCGTCCCTTCCGCCCTTTTGCTCTTTATTCAATGCTTTATAAAGAGTTTTACAGTGATCGGATTTAGTTCAAATATGCCCCTTTTCGTTCGATAATCTTTTTCCATCTAGACGGCAGCTTCATAATACCCACCTCGTAGAAGCCCCCTTCCTTATTTGCGAAGAACTCGGGCAGCCACTTTTCACAAGCCTCTTTTGAGTTCAACTTTACACAACCAAGGACGTTCGCAATAAACAGGAACATGGTGGTAATCACTTGGTGCTATGTCCGGGCTATATGGTGGATGGTTTGGTGATTAACTTCCATCTCCTCGGCGATGTCACGAGACGCCACATGTCGGTCTAACTCGATGTTTTCCATGATTTGATCGGTAATCGTCGTCACAGGTCTTCCGCCAGCTGACTTCTCCATGGTGTCGTTTTCACCCGCTCTGAATCGCCGAAACCATTCATCCGCAGTTCGAAGTGATAGAGTACCATCCCTCAAAACACCATTAACCTCACGAAACGCATAGCGTCGTTTTGTAGGTTATGTCAAGACCTTTCAAAGATGTATAGTATTGCCAGATACGAGCTCTGTAGCGCTTTATACATAGCCGCGAAATTCAAAAGACAAAAAGGCGGAAAGGAAGTATATTTTCCAGCCAAATCACAGGATGTAGCATGCCACATAAAAAATAATATTTGATTTGCAGCATTGCCAGAGGACGCACCGACCACTTTCGACAGACGCGCAACAAGAAACCAATATTCTTATGAAGTATATATGTTCTCTAATGGTTGTAAGAGAGCATACATTCAGACATTTGTCTACTTGCAGTAGTGTTAGCTGCAACGTCTTCACTATTTGCACAACCACTCAAGTCAGCAACCGTGCAACGATAAATGCACTCATCTATATATTTTATACATACATACAAATAAATATTTACCCATATAAATATATTTACATGAATATGTTTGATCACCGTATCGTTCTTTACTACATCCGTCAATTGGCCGCGAATGCTTGTCTTCCACAATTCATCTGTCGGCTGGCGTTTAAGGTTTTATCGTTGTTGGTAAGCGACTAAAACGCGATTTAAATGCGCCCTTAGCTTAAATTGCCGTGCCACGCACTTGAGTAGCTGCTCGCGCCATAGCCAGTCACTGTGGCTGCCACAGGCCACATTGTACTTGCAGCGGAACTTGGTTGGCAATGATGTGGCAGTGAAGTGCAAAATGATTGCTGTAGTTGTAGCTGGCATGAATGTAATGTTGCAAAACACTAAACGCATACATAAGCACATGCATACAACCACAAGAATAAATTATTATTACCAACTGTTACTTGTTAGCTATACTCAAATGGGTGGTTGTGGATTCTTTGTTGTTCTTGTTTTCTTTATAACACTGCATTTTTCTATATTTGTGGTTCTAACTTTTAATTTGACTATTCGTTTTTATTGTTATTGTTGTTGTTCATGTGTTGTCAATGCATTCACAAGATGCTGGTTTACGAGCGTTTACAGACAGTACAAGCAATTAGCAGATAAATGATTTTGAGAATCCGTTTTTAAATAGTTTCTTGCGCATTCTTCTCTTAATTACCTTTTTTTTTTAGAGAGCATGCGGATAGGTTCCACTCTAGGCATTTTTAGTACAAAGGAGGTAATCTAGGCGAAAAGCTTCAATACGTTATTTGTGTATATAAAAGCGGTTTTAGCAAGTCAGAGTTCTCAAGAAGTTGCTTAACAATGTATCTATTCTGAACCATAATTTTTCTGATATAATCGATTGTTTTTGTTGTATTTAAGGCTTAAATATCCTCTTTTTCTTCACTAAACCTAACGAGTCTCTGCCTCTCTCCTAACTAACTTCTGTTCTGTTTCGAAAGTTTTTTAGCTGGATCTATCTATGTAGTTCAGATTAGATTGTTGTCCACAATTAAAGATTTTCTCTTAAACAGTATCTGTATAAAGTCTGCAACGTTTGGATTTCATTTTCCTACCGCTGTTCCGTATATTTTTTCAATGGAAAACAATTTTCCTAACTATTACTATTTTAACAAATGGAATATTATTTAATACGACACTCATAACATCCACCAATGAAATCTGAAAATCTCTAATCTGAAACCAAATTCTGCTAGGATACGAATACATATACCCGACTAACAACGCATAATTTTAAACAACAAGAACTAAAAAGCTTTCATATTAAAAGCTCTATGGGTTACACTTAAAATAATGAAGCAATTACATTGCTGGTCGCTTCAAAAGTTACCACTCACGCATTATCTGGTTTAGTATTAGAGATAGAAGTTCATTTCACACAAAGAAATGCGAAACTCATATATTATTTTTACTGCCCACAGCACGGGGTTTTGTTCCCGTCCGCTGATTTCTGTCGCTAACTCGTGTGGCAACAATATAACGCATTTTCTGACGTCAGCAGCATTCATAATTTTAAGCGTGCACCGGCGCTGCGGGCTAATTCGCAAGTGTGTGTCATGCCATATATTAAACAGAATTATTGAATGTCGAAACGTACTAAAATTTATGTACTAAAGCCCGCCTTTGTGTGTGTGACTCACACTGCCATTTTTATTAAGTGTTGTATGCTTTCCCTATTATTGGCGGCAATAATGAATGGCTGGGTGGCAAATTAAGCGCAATAAATAGCAAAATGCAGTAAAAATATCAGAAAATCTGCAATTTAGCAAAATCATCGTTGCATATAATTGCTTGATAACTGATTGCGCTAAATTGCATTGCGAACGCTGATTGCATCTCTTGCTGGCGCCTAATGCCGGCAGAAGCAACAATTCGCTAAAACTGGTGGCGGGTCAAGAACGCAACTAGTGTGGAATAGAATAGCAGTCAGTACCAAAATATACTATTTCATTAAATTACTTTGCAGAAAGTTCTCAGGTGATAATATACTGAATTCACATAATCAAGACGAATATCAATCATTTAAATGTTTATTGTGAACAATAAGGTTATTCTAGAGACCCTTGGCACAACATTATTACACTGGGAACGGTGTTCTAGTACCAGATGGCGTGGCTTGGCGTAAACACTGGTTATGAGGATGCGATATTTCTTTGGGACATAAAGGCACTTAATATTTGAACAGATGCCATTTGTCAAATTGTGTAGAAGAAAGCAATTTCTCTTTGCCTTTTCATCTTTCGGTAGACAGGGTCTTCTGGAATGTTTATTTATGATTTTCGGAATTAAAAATTAAAAATTACTAGTGTTCAGTTTATAATATTTCATAAATAATGTCATAAATCGTTTTACCTATGTTGAAATGTTCATACTTTCTTAAAAGATTTCTAACAAATACTGGCCTTCTCCGAGAAGTTCTATTTGAAATGTCGATTTCGCAAAATTAATTTTCTGCTTGCAATTTGTTAAATTTTATTTGAAATTTTTTATTCTTTAAAGCACTACGAATGCTCCTGACAGCTCAAGAATCACTAACTGTAACACCACTATGATATTCATAGCTACAATTAATAGGTCAATGCGTAATGCCTTCATTCAATGGCCACTCCAAAAACAAACTTCATTCGTTAAGCGAATGAGTTATAATACAAACAAGGCTTTCATGTGCGCACAAAACTGTTATATGGCAATAATAACAGCAAACAATACTCTTTAGAAATGCGTAAAACAAAAGCATAAATAACGCAAATGAACTCGAAACAGGATTCAGCATATCCTAACCCGAGAATTTGCAACGAAAGTGAAGTAAAGCGTGATTCAATAAAGAACCATTTCAATGAGAGAGATATGTGAGAGCGCACTACATTTATAAGCTCGTAAATTATATAATGGGGTTATGTATATGTATGTATATATTTATTTATACAATTTTGTGTTTATATTGGTGTGAATGAGGGCGTCATAAATTCATAGATTTTTCATATTTTATTACCATTCATATTTTTGCTCTATTCAATTTTTCTATACCATTCAATTTACAGCTGCTCTGTGCACTCTTTTCTTTTCTCGATTTTATGTTGATGAATTTGTTATTTATTGCAATATTTTTTGTTGTTACGTTGTTATGTGTAGGCCTGCCTTATAGGAACCATTCACACTGTTGCATATTATCAGGGCATACAGAATGCTGCAAACATCTCAGGAAATTCAATTTTAATCCACAATAGTCATACATACGTATGAGCATTACATATGTACATAAAAAGTTACATATATATTTCCATTATGATGCTTTGTTCCGCCGGATATGTATTATATATGTATGTACATCTACGAGTCCACTGTTATTATCTTCATATTATTTTCAGCATATAAAAAATAAATATAGAAAATTAACTGCACGCATAAAATGGCAGCTCAGACTATTCATACAATGTCCTTTAAGCTTTTAAGCGGATTTATGCTGAGCTACTTCACACACATACGTAATAAATAAAAATATAATCACATACTATTTCACAACAATATTTTATTATAATTCTCTTGCTTCTAACCACATATAATATAAATTCACGCCTTATCTCCTGCCCACTTTAGCATTATTTTTTCCTGCCGCCAAGTCTTTTTTATTGCTCCGCATGCAAACATAACTTTTGTTAACAATTTTGTTGTTCTTGGGTCTATATTTTTATTTCATAAATTTTACGATTTTCATTGTTTGCACACAATTTTATGGGGATTAAATGGAATATGTGCACATCATTTCTATAGAGTCTGTTCAGTATGATAAAGGATACAGTTGATTGCATATATTTAAACAGTGGATTCATAAGCAATAATCTCAAAAATCGTTATACTTCATATGAGAAACTATTTCGGAAGCTTAAACACAATAAATGGATTGAATGATTCTGACAATAAATCTTCATTACTCTCAAACTTATGTTGACTTGTGACTTTGAGGAAATATTCTTTAACGCCTTATGTCTCATTCCTAACATAGCACTGTATTATTATAAAATCCTGTCCGTTTTTATACAAATATTCCATTCTTATATACATATAAATATGCAACTAAGCGCATAGTCCCCCAAAAGATCAGCTACAATTTATCTGTACCCAACAGGACAACTGAACAGCCAGATATGCCTGCATAATACAGTCGGTTTAAAAGCTATAATATTTGAAAATGTACAAATGAAAGCAAGAGTGAAAAGTGAAAGATAAACGCATGACACAAATGCGACAGTCAACGTATTTGCTTTTACTGTTTTTGTGCTACTTCAGAGCCGATAAATTCGTTTATACTCGTAGTTATCTGTTTGTGCTTCTTTTACTTTACTTTATCTAGGCAAAAAGAGCACCATCGACTGACTTGACATTGAGCATCATACAAACAAGTTGTATAAGAAGTATCAACAGTTTGGCAATTTTTATACTCTCGCAAAATAACGGTTGTTTGTAAGTTATTAAACTTTGATATATAGGGTTATATACATATATCAAAATGATCAAGATGAGGAGAGGAATTGAAATCCGAATGTCTGTCTGGCATCACTCATTTAAAATTTGTTGGTCTGATTTCATGGCCCCATATATCGAACAAGAAGAACTAAGTGTCTAAGGCTGCGTGCATGTCGGAGCTGCGATAAGCGATAAGAGCGTCGATAAGAGCGAAGCGTAGAAAATTGATACATGTAATTTAATAAAAGTGTGCATGTCGGAGCAGCGCGCGAACTCTCTCTTTGTAGGTCAGTAATTTCTTCGCTCTTATCGATTATGGACACGGAAGACTTAATAAGTGCAGTATTTTTGAAACCAGCAATCTGGGATCAAAAAGATCCAAACCACCACAACAGGTTCGTTTTGGATAAATTGTGGTTAGAAATATCCACACAATTTAATACAAAAAGTAAGTGCAGTAATAAATAACTAAGGTATGGTTAGCATCAACCGCTCCTCTTGAAGTATGGGCCTGTTGTAGCAATTTCGCCAGCCTTGCTGCAGTCGATCCGAAATTTGAGACAGAATGTAATCGAATGTATCGCTTGTCATTCTCATGTATTCTAAAAACTTTTTTGGATCCTGTCTCAAGCTACAATAAAGATGATGAAATTCTCCGAAATTTGGCCTTTCTTGATTTATAGGATGCGCCGAAAACGAGCGTTTTGTCCCCTCAGTATTATGCATATGATAATATGCAGCAGTAGATGTCAACAACAAAATATTTTCTTCTTCAGAATCACTCATTTTTTAGCTGTTCACTATACAAAACTTAAATTGCAAATGCAATTTACGCTCTTATCGCAGCTCTGTTATGCACACCACACAAAACTATAACTCGACGCTATGCTCTTGTCGCTGCTCTTATCGACGCTCTTATCGCTTATCGCAGCTCCGACATGCACGCAGCCTAAGGATAATTTTTTACCGAATATATCGGTACAGCTCTCATTTAAATTGATTTTATTCAGAGGAATTACATCGGATCATAAGTTCCCCTAGCTCTCATATACCCAATATTAGGGTCATCCGGTAGTATTTATACCGTATACATCATTTAATAGGTGAAAATTTTAAATAAGTATGCCTTGGATATAATATAGCTTGGTGCTAATGATTGAAATTAGTCCAGGAACTATCTCAGCTCCTATATATTAAAGATAAAAAATTTCGTTATTCTAGTGGACGTCATGCCGAATATACAGGACGTACTGTGTGTTATCTTAATAACATTAAACAAGTAAATTGCGAGAGTATACATTTTTCGGTTACACATGAACTTAGCCCTTCCTTTAAAACATCTGTTATTCCTCTTTCATATATAGTCAAACAAACTTTAGAGCTTTCGCTATGCTTTCGGAATTTGTTTTTTTTTACACATCAATTAAATATATCTAAAATATTTCAAAATTATACTTCAATAATTTGTTTGACACAAATAAAAGTCATATACTCGTTAAATACACATATATTTATTTGAAAGTCAAGTAAAGCTTTTAAATAGGATAACTTAAATGTATCGATTACAGTAAGCTTGTATTATCAATTTTAATTATTAATGAATGAAATAGCCTTTATTTAAGGCTAAGAATTGACTAATTACCTCCATCGGCATGCTTCTAATATCATCCATATTGGGAAGATCAGCGCTTACTTTCTCTATATCTTCATCTTCTTTTTCTACTACTTCATCATCTTCTTCTACTTCTTGTTCTTCATCGCTATCTTCTTTGTGCATATCTTCTTCAAATGAATCTAGATGTTCAATTCTCTTTTTGTATTTTGCCATATCTTCTTCAATGATCTTTTGAAGAATATTTACGAATTCCTTTACGCTCTCGATATTTCCTATCATCACTCTTGAAAGATGTGTATAAAGTTCTTTTTCCCTCTTTGCGCTTTCGCTATTTTTCGAGTCTTCTACAAGTATACTTGATGTACTATTTGCGAATTCGTTTTCAGCTAAACTACTTGTTGGCACTTCTCCAAGCTTGGGCCGCAATTCCATAGTTACAGGTTGAACTCGATTTATATCCTTATTTGAATGTAACTGTGCACCGCCGTAATCTGCTGACGGAGGCAATAAATGGTGCGCATAAAGACAGAGAACAACGATTTACAACGAAGTCTGCAGTGCACGAAAAAGTGTGTATACTTATATGGTTCCACGATGCCTAACGGTAAACGGAGATATCGACGGGCGTTTGAGTCGTAAGTTGGATAGTTAAATTGTTTAATTACGTGGGCACTAATCGCTGTTATACCCAAAAAAAAACGAGGCCGACTTTGTAATGCATCGCTAGTGCTTTTTATAGATCGAAAATTGCAAAAACAAAATTTTTAACTAAATTATTTGAAAAATTAAATTCATTAACTGTAAAGTTGCAGCACAACACGATCTTGCTGTTCGGTCTTGTGTAACAAAAGTAACTGTTGATACTGAAGTAAAGTCGCTTTGACACAATCAATATAAAGGTTTGCTCAGTAAAACTGCTAATAAACAATAATGAAATACATTGGAATCTATATAATTCATATTTACTTATTATCGCTTAATGCGAAATTAAGAAATTACTAAATTTTTTATTTATAAAAACCACCAAAAGCGTTTGCAGAAAGCGCACTTCTCTCTCTTTTTTTGATTTGTTGGTAGATTAAAATATTTTTAAGAAACAAGAAAAGTATACTTAAAAAAACATATTCTCTTCTCTAAATAACTACTCTTTAAAAACCGCATTTATGAACCTATTACTATTGCTTTTGGTAACCGCTTATCTTATTGAACAACAAAAAAACACATATACTAACCTTCATTAAGTTACCTTTCAAATTCTCTGAGAAATTCATCTTAAAACAATCTGTCGGAAATGGATTCAGATGATATATGTATCCCAGGTGGATATATTGCATGATTTCGTTAATTTTTGGTAGACTCTATATTGTAAACGTCTTAATGTTAACCGGAAGTTAGAAATTGATAAAGTTCAGTAGTTGTTGTATCGGTACACAACGGTACGGTTCTGTCCTATTCGGTGTCATATTATAATATAATATAATATAATGTAATATTTTCAGCAGTATTATTTAAATATCGCACATTTTATTTCATATAAACGATAAAAAGTCAATTAGATTCTTTTTTGGCACTGGATAGTTGGAAGAAGTATGAACCGATTTCATTTAATTTAGTTATCAAGTGAAACTTTACAAAGGGTATTGCCCGCACCAAATAGTTGTAAGCTATATAAATTCCGGTGCAATGTAAGTGAGATAATATGAAGTGGAGGTAAAAATGTTACTAAATTCGGTAAATGAGAAATAAGGAAATAAATATGAACCAATAGAATACATTTTGGGTATCATATCACCTTATAGTAAACACAATAGTGAGGGGAGCGTGAACTCGTCAAACTTTTTCTCAAAATAATTTTGAAGATAACAAATATTTGTTCG
The DNA here is from genome assembly GCF_028554725.1 of Zeugodacus cucurbitae. Lineage (NCBI taxonomy): Eukaryota > Metazoa > Arthropoda > Insecta > Diptera > Tephritidae > Zeugodacus > Zeugodacus cucurbitae. Next base: position 14,968,985 of record NC_071671.1, read on the forward strand.
CCGAATGCAGTTGCTCACTTCTTAGTCAGTATGCGCGAATTTCGAAAATAAGTGCACTCTTTATGAGTTGCCTAAATACAATGTTTGTTCGAGTATTTTTAAACCACAACAACAGCATAAATAATTAGCAGCTGATAGCTTATGACATCATTTATAAGGCGGAGTTTTCTCACATATAATTGATGTTGTATTGTATTATTTGAAAGTACTGTGCTAAATGTACATTTTTATTTCTTAACCTGAAAAAAAATGTGTGTTATATTTTGTTTTAAATATTTCTCTGGGTGTGAAGGCCCGGTATTCCATAAGTTGCAGAACATACCTCTATAATCATTATATTCTTATGTGTCGAAAACCTTATCTCAGGAACTACTCGACCAATTCCAGTGATTTCGGTTCTTAACATTTTCTTGGCATCCTAATAGTATAGATTGAAAATGGTCGAAATGGATTAACAACCACGTCTACTTCCCATACTTCCTATATACGATAATTTAGAAGTCCATCTGAAACATTTACTTTACAATCTATAAATTCAGCAATAGTGAAGATTTCGGAATAGGAATGTGCCCAAAAACTGCATTGGTAGTATGACACCGCCGGACTAAAGATTGTCGAAACCGGACTATCTCCCAACGACGTACTTATTTTTATTTTTTCCGCTTTTCACTGTGGTTGATTTATTTGATTTAATTAATTATATTTCCATCTGCTCATCAAAATTGCCATTTCTGTACAATATTCTATAACCCTACTGTAATTTATTGACACTTTTCACTTTCTATTATTTAAAATAATTTTTTTTTTTGATACACACTTCGCAACTTTTACTTTTCTATGTACCACACTAATACAACTGAGTGCTGCTTACCCGCGTTTTTCTCCCGCCGCTTCTGAATGCATTGCAATATCCTGCCGCAAAACGCTTTCAATGTCAGCCATGCTAAATTCCCGCTTGGCTGTTTCACATACATATGTATACTTGTTTCCATTTGTGTTTCGCTGTTGTTCTTTTAAATGGATCGAAATTGTATTGATATTTGCGCTGCTCGGCACTTGCCATTGGCAATATTTGCATCCTTAAAGCGTCGCACAGCATAGCGGCACAGCCTCATACCCAGCTGCATACATACTGTAATTATTTAGACTTGATAGTTCTGAGAAAATATATTTGTGTGTATTTGCTTCTGTTCTCCCGCTTTGTCCAACAAAATACACAGCATGCAAAAAATGTTTTTACATCCTTCCTTAGCTTCGATCTTTCAAGTTTATGGGATAAATGCTGCCATGAGGGCTTTGCTAACGCTCGCCAAGTATGCATTTGTGTGCGGTTGTTTGAATTATACGTGACTTTAAGCGCATTCTAAAGGACTTTTAGGGATAAGGCTTTCTCAGAAAGTTTGTTTGAAAAATTGGATTAAAAATATGCAAAAATCCGGTTCAAATGAAACTTCAGTATTTACTAGTTTATAATTATAATAATAGTTTATAATTTATAAGAATACACAAAACCACACTTTAAAAATAATTTGTATAAAATAATATAAACCAAGCAATTAAAATGTCATTAGTAGTACAAAATTAACTAAGTTTTCATAATTTGTTTATTAAAATGTCGCGCTATTTTCAGACAATAAATAGTTCAAATTAAAATTTAGAATTTGCTGCCGGAAACGAATCGCTAATATCACTGCGGTTAACCATTTCATTTGCTGTAATTACACTTAGCGCACATATTTGATGCTTTATTAAAGCTTTTAGTTTATAAAGATTAAATTTCGTTATAAATTAATATAGACGTACATAGGTGAAGCAGACAGTGCTTAGAATGAAAAGCGGACTGCATGGTGGAGCAAATGTAAAAATTTTCTGACAAAAAAGTATTAAAAAAGGAGTCAAGATATGAGAAATATTTACCTATGTTGGATAGAGCTGCACAAGCTTTTAGCTTAAATTCTGACAGGAATTCAGCATAAATATTTTAAGAACGAACGTTAGAGGTAATATGAAATCTCCGAATATATTTCAGGAATGAAAACGCCAACATAATATCCTCTCGAGGATGTATAATGGGTAACGTTGTATTCTACGCTACGACTATTTTTTTGATGGCATTATTTTCAAGACATTTCCTGTAGATACATGTCTTAGAAAAGTGATATAACTTGTTTTCGATTTGTATCACAGATTGAACAAAATTGCCTTTATCATTTATATGAACCTTAAAAATTATTAAAAAAAATAAAATAAATTACTTTTCTAAAACATTTTATTCAAATATTATTTTTTTATTTTTAGTTCATTAACAGTATGTAAATCAAATTTGACACACTATACATATATTTGATTCTTTTATCACTTGCTTGCTAATCTAAATAGTTTACCATATTATCAATAATGATTTTAGGCCGTTTATTTCACCGTTTTCCACATTGGTATAAAAATAACACTTTCAAATATTCACCAACGGAAATTGCCATTAATTATTATCTACACATAAAATCTAACCATATGATTGCTAATTTGGGATTTACTTAAGTTATTAATAAATTGATAAGTTCATATGTATTATTTAGAGCGTCAATATGGTGCACTTGCCATGGATTTCAATTTCTTAAATATTATATTTATTTAAATTCGACTTCATTTAGCTAAACTGGATGGTTAAATTTATATGACTGTATTGTGCTCTTCATTATTCCTTATTGTCAAACATTTGATAGTAGTGAATCGAACAAGAATTGGTATAAATTACATAATCTCGTATAATAAAGTTTATACTCGAAGAAAAATGCTCAAAATTTTATAAAGCATTGTAAAAAGTTCTCGAAATTTCATAAATTCTATTGGCTTATAGAACAAGCACTCAGCACTCATAACTTGAGATAATAATTTTAAAGTACTGTCCCTAATCAAGAGGAACAGAGAAGTGGCTCAAAAATTCAATTCATACTTTTTAATGATTGATGACCAAATAAACTCAGCGAATATGAAATGGATTAAGCTGCAGAATATGTGCAAGACTGTATAGTCGTCTGAGCAATTGATTGGGTGTGTGTGAGCTTTCAGGAAGAATGCTAACACTTTTGCGGTAGTATATTGTAGGAATTTTTGTTACTTTCCTTGTGAGCACAACTTAGTTTCCCATTGCTTGGGTTGGTGATTGAGATTACGGTTTGGTGAATACGCTGTTGGCTTGACTGCTTGTCGCTGGACCATTGTGATGGTGCTGTTGGTCAATGGTTTTGATGTTTGCGGTTAAGCGCATACGTATACGTTTTCTTAGACCTTTCTCATTGTTGAGTAATTGTATTTGCTATTTTATGATTATTTACTTAAGATGTGTGCGTTTTTTGTTTTTTTAACATCCGGTTACCTTCCACTATGTGGTTGCTTATTTTTCCGGAATTTATTTATTTTTTTTTTTGTGATTGGATCAAGCAGTGTGTTTCGATAGTCGGATTATAACCATAGAGCTTTAATAGAAAAACAAAAAAAAAAATTAATATAATGAATGTGATAGATTTTTCCAAAAAAATAATATTATTTAACCGCTAAACTTGCCAGATTTAGAAGCCGCTAAAAGCAACAAAAAATATTAATGTAGTGACTTTTGAAACCATTCGACTTTAGTGCGATTTTCCCATCTTTCCAACTCCTTGAAGCCAAACCACACAAATAACTGGAATGCCATAGCGTTTGAGTTGTAAAAGACAAATTTAATGAGGTATTCACCGGTGGGAATCGGTAGCATCAAGTTTGTATGCAATGGCCTGAAGCGATCGACTATGAACTCGCCCTGAAATAAAATACAACATATATAAGCGAGAATTAAGTCCACAAAAATGTTATGTTGCAACCGACATCATAAGGACATGAGTGATTGGCATTCGTGTACTTCTCTATCAGTTTGATTAATATGCCCAAATATAGAGCGCTCTTACGCGTTTTCAGAAACTCGCAAGCGTCGAAAGTTTTATTGATAAAGAAGGGTTGATAATAGTTGTACTTGCGCAGCAGTTCAATATGCAACTGAAAATATTAATATTTATAACTATAAATTTTGAAGATATACGACAATGTCAAATTAATGCTCATTTTGAGTTACATTGCAATTGTAAACTTTTCTTAGTAGCTGCACGCGAACTGTCGCCTCAGTAACGTCCCGTTTCACCGCCTTCAGGCGACACACATTCAGACGTAGCAACGTTTTATCGGTAACATTACACTCTATTTTGGTCATCTTGAAGAAAGCTGCGGCATGCTTTAGGCGTTGTTTTTTTTTAGAGTAATGAGAACATTTTAATATTTTATATTAATTTAATTCCACAAACATGTTTTCACTTACAAGTTCGCAGAAAAATGTTTGTACAACAAAAATCAATAAAAATTTGCGACTAATACTCGGCATGTTGTACCTGCTTTTACACAAAAATCGTGATTAATATGATCGCATCGTTCAAAAACATTACTCAGTCAAATTAATGAGCTTTTAATAGTAATGAAATTTTAGTTATTTTTGCTACAAATTATTTGGAATTATTAAATAAATGTCTATTAATTCAAATCAGAAAATAATTAGTTAGCCAAAAAATACTATAGAAATGCCTTTAGCCAACAACTGTAAATGTAAAAATATAATGAATGAGAACAGTATTCGCTGGTTAATTGTACTACAAAAATTGTGGGCTCTACAAACCTTAAGCAAACGATTTTGCGAAAAGCTCTACGAGATATCTTGACAAAATGATGTGGGCATATAGTGTAGCTTGGTGTTAAATATAAAAGAAATCGGCCTAGGAATTACCCCATCCCTCATATATTATATACATTGATTTTCGTTATTACAGTCGACTTTATGCCGAATATAATAAATTGCGAGAATATAAAATGTTGGGTTACACTCGAAATTAACCCTTCCTTACTTGTTTCTATCTCTTTATTAAGCGAGTCTACGTTCATCCAACAAAGGGGAGTAATTTCTACGCGTCTATCTGTCTGACACTTGTCGCAGTTGTATCGAAAATGCTTTTCGCCATCAACTAAACGTGCCGCATGTTTTCGTTGTTTAAACGCTCGCATTTTGTACGCATTATGCTTACAGTGCTGTGAGTGGCAACATTTGGCCTTCAATGCGTGTTAGCATTGAAGATTTTATTGGAAAACTTTCGGTGGCCACCGACGCAAACTCATATTCCTATTCGTTTGAGTATGTGGAAGTTGTGTTGTATTTTGCATGCAGACTACGCAGTAGATTTGCAACAACAAACGGAACGTGCTGTAATTATGCAGAAAAAGTTCGGCATGTCAGGCGCCTGCTGTTATGCTTCGAAATGTTGGTTTAAGTAGTTTTGTAGGGAAAGTAACATCCTTATGTACTTTCGTACGTATGTTAATGTGTTATAGGAGTATAGGTGTGGGCGATTAATGTGCTTCTGCTCAGTCGTGCAAATTAGGTTACTCTGCATTTGCTGTGGAGATTAGAAATTTTTTCTGGTATCACATTATGCAAAACTATTACAGATGTTAGATTTTTGTACTGTCGATGATTTATTCCGATAACGTCTTGTTCTACTGGATGATTTGAAGTGTGGTGTTCTCTTTCTTTCGCCGAGACGTATACATTTTCGAGATATTTCGTGTACTAAATGATGTTAAAGGATCGATATCCTCATATTCGGTATTAAGAGTTCGGACCAATGTCAATATTCTGGCTGATATGAGTCATTCGGAAAAACACATTCGACTTTAAGGAAAATTATAGATATAAGTTAAACTTAAAATATTTTGTTTAATATTACTTCTCTGATATATTGCAGTTTTTAATCTGTATATTGCTACATTGAGAATATGAAGTGCACATTAAAACAAACTAGCAAGCTACATCAACTAGTTGCGAATTTGAAACACTTACCGAAAAACTTTTCAAAATTGTATGATACATGGAGAAATTATTGTTATGATGTGTAAATTGTACTCCAAGTACAACTTATATTCATACATAAAGTTTAAGTTATTACAGTTGCTTTTCAACAAAGGTACCTGATATGTTGCAAGCGGTAGTAAGCTTTGAAATTATATTTCTGATACAACATCAGTCGCCAGTAGCAAAGACGCTTTCGTTTACAATGCATAAATATGCATATACATATATTTCAGTCGCAACACTGCATTGTTACTACAGCTGATGGGTATATTTACATAAAACATGGAGTGAGCAGCATTTTGTGTGTACGTATATCTGTTTATGTCTCTTGGTGCGGTCAAAAGCAATTGAGTCCTTCTTGCTAAAGCACTCATGCACCTCTATACTCCTCTATGCTACGATACTATATGTATACATATATTGGTCTGGTAATTTCGACATTACTGCCATAGCGTATAATGTTTTTGTGAATTCATAAATGACAACTTATGGGCTAGTCATACAAGCGAATAAATGCTCCAGTGTGCTGAGTCCTTCGCAGTTAATGCTTGTACAAGAAGAAAACTGTACGAAAGTCATGGGAATTGCACATATGTACAATGGAAAAAACTCAAGTGTGGTCTGAGGAGATAAAATAAAAACCGAAACAGTTGTGTGAATACTTGCGGGAAAACAATAAATGTTGGTAGCTTATGGTTTGAAATTTGTCCTTCTTTTTGAGATTTTCACATTTGTCCGTATTCTTTATTTACTTACCTTTTCATTATTTTAAATATTATTTTTCTCTTAGCTCGCATATCATATATCCTCTTAAATGCAACTTGATATATTTTACTCAGCTCCTTGCCGAATATAAATCTTTTGCATTTTCGATTCCATTTTCAAAAGATTTTGTTCTCCACCATTGTGCTCAGAGCAAATTAATTAACATCACTCATACGCCCGCGTACTCTCAAATAATGTGTGCTATTTTCTTTGCTTCATTTTTCCCGAAACACTTAATTATTGTACAAGTGGTTTTGTTGCTGCAACTTTGTGTCTGTGCCTTGAGTAATTTATTGCTGTTTGTTGAATTTGTGCAAAAAATTTTAATTTATAATTTGTTGGTTGCTTTCTATTATAACACTCCTTTGGCTTCGGTCTCTCTCTCTCTCTCTCTCTGTCTACTTTCACTCCTATTTACTCCTGTACAAATCAAGTGAAATGCTTTTGGTGTTCATTTGCCGCATAATTGGCAACAATAGATGGTTCTGGCATTATAATAGCTGTCTTTATGGAATGTGAAATTTGCAAATATTTCAGCTCGGAATAAACATGTCCTTTTGAGAAATTCCACTCACCGTAAAGGGTCGCCAGTCCCTTGCTTGCTCGCTTGATATTGTAATTAAAATCTCTTGAATTTTTCAAATCGAAAGCATGTGGGTGTGAGCAACTGAGGAAATTCTATGAATATAACACACAATAAAAGGAAAATTTAGTTATTTACTGTATGAGTAAGAATATGCTTGTTATTAAGTATAGTACGACAACTATATAAAAACTGAAAGTTTAATAAATCCGGAAAAAGTTTTCATACAACTGCCGCGGAGAGTGCAAAAACTGTAGAGTTCAATCTGACAATCTAAATGAAATACTATAAGTAAAAAAATCCACACAAAATAGGTGAGCCGATAACTCCATCATCAGTGGACAGTTTAATGATAATAAATTTTTAATCGAACAAAGGTCTGATAAATAACCTATAGAAAACCATAATACTAATAAACTATAGGTGTAAAACAAAATGCCGGAAGTAGGTTCGTGTATCCGCATCCTCTTTGCAATAGGATCATGTGACCGCACACTCTGCTGATTTTATAAAAAGAATAGCCAAAACGTGCAGCTTCTGGAATGCTGTGGGTCTCATCTTGCACCTCGTAAAATTGGCGGTCAGAACATTAAACAACAAATAAATCGATTCAGCTCTGCATATAGTTATATTCTTCAAAGGATATACATATCCCAACGCTCTTATAAAATTATATTTTTATACAGCACTTTGTTGTTGTTTGTTTCACCCTTTAGTGCAGGTGATAAATTTAACCCTGACATGGCGTGCACCTGCTCGTCGCTCGACTACCCGGTCGAGCTTATGCTTCGGAGCATTCAGATTTGTGTGTGTGTTGATGTGCAGCGCCCAGCCGAGTGGCGGAATTTTCGTTTTGCTGCTCTTCAGCTACTCTGTACTTTGTAGAGGGTCTGCTATTTAGAGCTTGCCTTGCCACATCATATCGCCACATTTTCACTTGCCAGCACATTGCACTTACCTGATGCGCATTTTTCACTTTTGCACTATTTATTTAAAATTAAAATAATTTATTTGATTTTATTTTGCATCTGTATGTGCATTACTTTTTATATATTTACTAGTGATAATAGACTGCTTTTAGGCGAGGGTAAGGGTGATGAATATGAATGTGTGTGTATTATTAATTAATTATTAAGGAGTTTCAAGAGCTTTACACTTTTTCTATATATAGTAGTAGATGGTACAGAAGTTTGGAAATGAATTGGGAAAATCCTCGGCAACTTATTACCAATATGTCCAACGTTTAAATGTCCTTTCAATTAATTTGCATAAATATCAAAAAAAATTTCACTACTACTCTTGTTTTCGCCTCAATACCAACAGCTAATCAACTTTTTCACTCTTACATATACCTATTTCAACACTAATCACTTCTTTTATTGTATCTTTTTGCTTTCGTCCTTAGACAACGCTTGGACCTAATGTGCGAAAGGTATCACAACGAGGGTAAATTTATTTATAATTCACATGATTACAATATGGGGAAAATGACTTGTAGTTATACCATCTTCGATCATTTCCAGTGGTTTCGCGTGGTCGGACGCCTCTTCATCTAAATGAGAAATATTCTAGATGATGAAGCCAAGCCTATGTGTCGCGCTCATCACGAGAAGGATGAGGTGCAGCTTTATATCGAAAACGGTTTTTTGGATGCAAGTTTGACGGTATATATTTAATATTTGATTTTTCAGGATTGACCAGAATTTGATGATGCGGATTCCGGTATTGACATTGAGACTACTCTGTCTCTGGCACGGAATTCACATCTGTGCTACCATATTATTGGAATTGGTGCAGAAAATGCTGTTATCTTCGGCCAATTTAAGTATCAAAATTATTTCTTTTTATTATTATATTATGAATATTATTAGTATTATGCTTAGATTATGAATAATAAAAATAAAAATACTTAAAATAAAGAATGAAACGACCTTAAAAAAAATTAAACCAATCTTTAATTAAGAAAATTGAGATAGAAATGGTAAGTCAATCGCAAAAGTCACCCAAAATTTTATCAATTTAGCAAAAACTATAAAACATAGCGGTACATTTCCAGGAGAAACGGCTCACGCAATAAAAAGGCACTACTAACAACAAGCAATTCTTAACGACAATAATTTATTACATATAATTTTTCATTTTACAGTTATAACTGCATTCCACCATAACTACCACCGCCTGTGTCTTGAATGAACTCAATCGAAATATTAAACTTTTCTGGTGATTTAAAGTTGAGCTAAAGTGAGTCGATGTAAAAACAGCTTTCGCAAGCTTGATGGATCTGGATATTCCGATAGAGCTATATATATAGCCATTACAAAGAAATCAACGCTTCTAAGATTTACAAGAAGCGTTCTTTCATGTTATTGTTTTTGCTCTAAATTCTATTGGCAAAGTCATCTAAAGAAGCAGAAAAAAAATTTAGCTCATTCTACGACCTACTTGAATCTCCCGTGACAAAACGCCCTTTGTTCTATTTCCTGTTCCCTCTGCTTGGAAAATGTAGTTACACAGCAGTCGATCTGGCTGTAGTTAAATGCTGCCGCCTCGCCTTGACGCTCATTTGGAGAATCATTATCCTCAGCGTTGCAGTCATTGTTTCCGCAAGGATATAAACGCAGCGCTGCATTTACATGCTGCGATAGTCATGATGAGGATGCAAATATGAACAACTACAACAAATACTTAACCGGTTACAGTAAAGAAATGGTCATAAAAGCATTAAAATGTTCCTGGTGGCAATGCTTTTCCCTAGCAAAATTCCACCCACTTTTTGTTGGCCTTTCACAACTCGACCGCCTTGACGCCTTCACTGCATTAATGAATGCCAACAGCTCCAACACGCACCGCCCTCGGTGTTGCTTTTACATATTCCCTCCCTCTTTCACTCTCGCTTTGTTCAGTGGATTGTAACATTTTATTTTTCGTAGGTATTCCTTGCGGCTGAAATTAAGATCTACTTTGTAATTTTGTCATTTCATTATACGTGCAAGCGGAGAGGGGAGAGCGGTGCGAATACTAGGAAAGCGTCATTGGATGAAATACCTTTGTGGATTATAAAAAAAGCTCTTGATGTCAGTTTGTTGCTTATCATTTTCAAACGTCGCATGATGAACAAAAATCAACATTTTGTATACACGTATAATTCTAACTATTTAGAGTTGAGTTTACGGCAAATAGTTTTTGTTTGAAGGTGAAGTGCTAGTTGAAAATTCTTTAATGAGTTGGCATGCTGAAAAGTTTTCGAAATTTTCTACAAAATTAGTCATAAATTGCTCATCTATTCTGAAGCTAGATCTTATTATAAGGAAAGTGGAAAAGTATGATTTTTTTTTGACTTATTAACCTTTTCTTGTTACTTATTAACTTCATCCTTTAAATGAGAGCTAGAAGTCTTAGCCATCATAATATATTCGGGTATGTTTCGGGTATGTAAATTCGTCTGTCATGCGAACACGTTGGAAACCAAAAACAAAAAATTTTACGAAATATATTTTATAGCGAAATTTCTTCCTTGGGTAAACTTTGCTCAATATGATACGATAGTTTTTAAGACGTTGGAGGAGGTTGCCAAAATATCAGTAATTATATTTCTTGCGTTTTATTGGAAAATAAACTTCGTTCGCTCTAACAAAAACCCTTCATTTTACTTTACCATTCATAAGGCGTTAGAATTTAAAATTCGTACACAATGTTATTTCATATATTATTCCACCTCTTGCAATCAAAGCAATTTGTTCACTCGTCTTGTAGGCAAACCTCTTGTAAGATTGCACAAATCAGTGACTAGGAAGCAGAGAACTGCAATTATTCCCTTTTTTGAGTCATTGGTTGAGTAACACAGAAAATAGTATTAGTGCATATAAGTCAAAAATCATCAAACACAAAGATCCACTAAAACATATTTACTCACAGCACACAAACCGAGAGCATGAAAAATGAGTAAGTTTCTCTTCATAAGTATCGTTGAAGTGTTCAATTGTCTCATGAGCCAATAATTCAGTCAAGATAAACAAAAATGAGCCATAATGGCAGTAAAGTTAATAATTTTAGGTTCTAATTTATTTCTTTTAATAGTAATATATTGAAAATAAATAAAGACGCACGAAAATACATGTTCAATGAAATAATGAAACATGTAATGTGACAAAGTTCTCACTGGGTATCTTAACTTTCGTGCTCAGCTACGAAGTCACAATTCCACTCATGCCGATCAGTGTAGCGAGCTCATTCAAGTTTATTTTCGTAGTGACCAATGAACAAGTGAGTAAAATTAAATTTTTAATATACGCTCGTTTGAGTCATAAATTGACGGCACATATGAGTGTAGAAATACTATGAGTTTTTTTTGGTTTGGTGGAAATGAGTCTTTGTCATTTTTGATATTAGTATTAGAACTCATTTACACCAAAATGTTTGGCTCATGAGTTAGTGCACTAATTTCATTATTACTCAATGCAGATCTCTGCTAGGAAGCACAAGAATAAGCAAAAATACGAAATATCACCAAATTCCAACAACTATTAAGCGTGTACGTGTTAATGTGTGAGTGTGTGTGCGATTGTATGGGTTCGAGTTAATCAAATGAAGAACACCTTTCGCTGCGTGCAAAGTTAGAGATGAAATTGAAATCCCAAAAAATAAACAAACATTGCAAGGAAGAAAATTGTGTTTGGTTTACAAAAACAAGTCTAGTTATATGCATGTATTGGCAACATTTGTGTGTGACATAACTTGCGGCAGGTCCAGCCGCAAGGCGATAAACACACGCCTTGCCACATGTTGGCTTGAGACTTCTTTAGCTTTCCTTGTTTAGTGATTTTTCGAAGATTTTCGCTTGGTTTGGCAGCCAAGGTGAAGAGGCTGAGGTGGAAATAAGTGGAGCAAAGAAAAATGTTAAAGTGATGGTGAAAAGTGTGGAGCGTGGGGTAAGAAAGAGCGTGTGAGTTGAAGGACACGACCATAATGCTTCTCATGTCGCTTAGATGGCAAAAGGTCTGTGGATCCGTGTGTATTTAGTTTTCTTTGGCAATATTGTATATATGCACTTGAGTTGCTTACGAAAATTTCATGATTGCTCATACACACATATTTGGATGGAAGTAGTAAAATTGTATCTTAACGTAAATATTTTTCACTTGCAATGGTCCGTGGTTGAATGAACAAGTAAACCTTACTTTGCATAAATACTCGATAAAGGTCGCACATTGAGCTTACACAAGTATTATAATCATTTTATATATTCTGAATTTCTTATCCAAAGCCTTAGCTACATAAATAAGATGGACTAGTTTGTTTCTAAATATGTCTGAAGGTTTAAATAGTGAGTGTCTCTGCTCTAATCCAACTCAACCTCGTAATCTACCGCTTATTACATAATTTTTTGTAATTTCTGACATTTATTTCGATTCATAAATCTTACGAATCATTATATGAGTAAGCATTTGTATAATTCACAAAGTTACTAAGTGTATTCATGAGCTTGGGGCATTCAGAAAAACCTACATTTAATCTCAACAGCAGATGGCTTTCAGTTTTGAATCCTAATTCAAATTAGTAACAAAATTCACCAAATTTTCATTAAACTTTGTAAGTCTGGAATTGAATTCTTGAAAAGCTTCTTTTACTCATTTACTTACTTGCGGAGTAGTTTAAGAGACAATAAAAGTGAGTACATATATATAAATTTGTAATGAAGCAAATCTCGCATAGTGGCTCCAGAAAGCAACAGCTTACCACCTACAGTGTCGGAAAAGAGAGATGGAGTGGCAATGCTGATTGTCTGCAATTTTTTATTTTTGTAGTTGCAACAAATATGTATTATCCCTAATGGAGACCAAATCTGACTGATAACAGCTTAGAAGACAAACTTAAATGTGTCTCTATATATTGATAAATACCTAACCTAGCACACTTGTATTTTGATAACTATGTGGAAGCGAATGCAATTGTAGGACGATTGTAGTTACAAGTACATAAGTAAATAAATACTTATGCTTATTGTGCGGATTTAGGCACTGTTGAAGGCGTTGGAAATGTTTGTGGCATTTTGTTGTAGGCGAACAGTTTGTTGCAACTTTTCATTTTTGTAATTCGTAAATATATTACAGTGATTATTTGCATTGTACACTGTGGTAAAAAATTAATTGGCAGAGCTTAAATCTTAAAGTAATAAAAATTTTAAGAGACCATTTTCGTGGACAAGTATAATCTGCAGTTGAAATATTTCAACAATCCTTTATGGAATAGATATGGATAGATATCTATTTGTACAGTTAATAGATAGAATCTGATTTGTTCTGTATAGAACTGAGACATACTATACATTTTTGTGTTCTACATAAATATAACTATATAAATAATATTGCCCAAGCAAAGATAAACTATGATTTGCAACTTTTGATCGATAAATATATGGAATGGTATATTTTACAAATCTAAAGGCCTTAGTCTAAAATATTACCAGTCTGCGGTTCATTTGATTTGTAAATATCTAACAAACAATTATTTTCTAGTGTATGTTACAGGAAACACACAAATCTGTTCGCAGTTTTGGTCTGTTGGCATTTGTTAATTATCAAGTTTGGATTTCAACGCACATGACAAAAGCATATAAGTAAAAAATGAGAATATAGAAAAAGTTAAACGGAAACGGATGTCAAACAAAAGTTGGAGTTGGAGTGTCAAATTCCTTCCTATACAAATAACAGCTTCGGACAAGTCGACATCCGCTAAAATAATATGAAGTCATGTCGAAATTGTTGAAATGTTTTGCTTAATTACTGTAAATATTGGCATAAAAATAAAATTTCTGAATTTTGAAATTGAAATTGATGCGAGTTATCAAGAGACCATAATAAAGTTGGCGACAAGTGGCTGAACTTACACTTCTTAAGCATTTAACCACAAGGTTTTCAAGGTATTCCAAATATGAGTTGAATATATGACAGCGCATATTTAATGTTCGAATAAATTATGCATCCGCTTTGAAATCTGTATCTGCCATCGCCGTTGCAAAGTTTTTGCGACAAAAATAATGACCGTATCAAATGTGGAGGCCTTTAAGTGAATAAGTAATCTCGCTTATCTTCTCTACTATGTTATTTTATAATTTCAGTGTGACTTTCAGTGCTTTGTAATATATTTCAGAATTGTATTATATTATGCAGTTTCAGCAGAGTTTTTTTATTATTACAGAACACGCACCACTTAATATGCAAATTCCATCACACAATCCCTAATTATTTTCGTACCCATGATGACCACACAAATACATACTTATAAAACTTTAATGTTCCAACTAACGGTACGAAATAAGCAGCAACACACGTGTGAGCTGCCATTTATGATGTACGAGTATAACAGTTTTATTTTAAAACCTCAATTTTCTGATTTAGGTGCCGGAACGAACCAACGCCATCACCTTGGTCATTTGGCGGGGGATCAAGGGCAGTCTGTATGTATTTGAATTTGGTCAGCACTTAGTTCAGCGGTGTGAGTGACTGCGTTAAAAAGGACTTATGCGCATAAATTACATGAAACCGTACTGTTGGACTATAGTAAGTCCAGTCTCGCGTACAATGGCAAAGTTAGGTCATATACGGCGCTGGGCGACCTCCATAAAATCATTTGGCATATACATTTTGGAGGACTCCTCTAAATTCATATACATATGTATGTATTCGTAGCCGTATTCGCATGCAGCAATTTCACCATCATTTCATACCTTTTCCTCTGATGTGAAATTTTTCATTTTTATTTTCCTCTCATTTTAATGTTTCGCTTTTCCTACGATTTTTTAAGTGCCCATAAAACTTAGGAAACTATTAATAATGACTGAAATTTGAAGTCGTAAAATGTTATTTATACAAACACACATCTAGATGTTGTTGGCAATTCTGCTGAAAAGAATGTTCATGTCTCACTGGAATTTATGTAACCGCGTCAATTCTATGTTATAAATGGAATTTATTTAGATCTCACAAAAGTTATAAAAAAATAAAAATAAAGCGCGAATGATAGCCGAAGAGATGAAAGTAAAATAAGAGAAATTGTTTATATTCATTAAAATTTATTTTTATAAAACACAATGTTACTCTCTCATTTTACCACGATCTGAAAGAAGGCAATAATACAATTTCTACGGATACCGGCTCCACGATATCACAATTTATAATTGACTAATGTGGGTCAATTCAGCAATATTCACCAAAACATTTAAACTATTTAGTATTGCATACGTTCTGTTAACTCAAGATCAAATTAACTGTAATATCTTAGCTTAGATAAGAGTCTAACTCAAAAGATTTTATTATAAGTTGCACTAAAACACCTTCTAGTATTATTAAGGTTACGTTGAGTTTGCCAAACCTAAAACTCATAAAAATTAATCTAGACACTTATATATAGATAAAGCACCAATATATAGAATCCATCTATTTGGATAAATATACATAAATAGCCTAAATTATTTTTCCTCATAATCTTAAAAGGAGCTCACGGCAACACTTTTCACGAAGTGGACGAACTTAATTTACTTCTCATGAGTTAACCTGAGAAGGGCCAAATGGACTTTGCAAACGAGCTATAACTAATGGTTGAGATCATAAACCTCATACGAGACGCATGGCAATGGTAATGAACATTAAATAGATATATAGATAGAGAGATATTTTTGGTTTCACATTCATTTTGCGCTTTTCTCGCCACTATGCCCTCTCTCAGGAGTTCTTATAAGAATTTTCAGAAATAAACAGGCACTATTCTAAATTGTATGCTAGTAATGCGACCGCTGTGAAAATATTTTGTAGATTATGCCACGGTTGAACCCATTAATCAGCATGGGTCTAATGAAACGTATTTCACCACCTCCATACAAAAAATTTTCTGTTACATCTAGTTTAGAGTCTATTTCGTAGACGCCATGTGAAAATGCTCAGCCGCACTCAAGGCAATACTAGAAATATTTTAAATACATACAATTAAATTAAAAAGGCACCAAAGAGCAGTTGTTTAGTATTCGCATACATTTGTTGCTTCATTTTGTAATTGTTGTGTCTTTAAGGCGCAGATAGTGCTTACTGTCTGCCACTTGCGGTAGGCCCCACAATTCAGCTAGGTACAAGCGGTGGAAGCGGCTGGCAACATTATCAGGGAGGTGTACACCGAGGTAATTGGAATTCTCGTACTCTGTAGAGTAAGGGTAGTATGTAAGTGAGTATAAGGTACGCGCGTCTATGTCGCCAAAATGCTGGGTGTGCGCCTGTATACCCGCCACAATCCACTCGCAATTAAGTTGGCACGAACATAAGCGCGTGCGGCTGCGTCTTCATATCTACTTATTTAAAGTTTGTATGTAGATGCGTTCGTGTTTTTACAACTCAAGTCTCCCGCTGCTCTTTGTGCGTATTTTGTCGATGCCCGGCACTATTTGCCCCCTGGAACGCGTTTACTTCGCATAAATAACGCAAATGCGAGACAAGATTGCATGTAATCGCATATGTTGCGAGCGTGACTGCGTGCGTGTAATCGCGCTCGGAGTGTTTCTAATGGATAACAACATGAGCATGGGTGCATGCCAAGGACCGACGATAGGCGCTTCCCGCCAGACAATCTGCCAATGCCCTGTTGTTCCGCTTCCAAGCTTAAAAATCAGCGAATATTTGCAGCGGGAAACGATTTATGCGATTTGTTTGTGAACTGCAGTTGTTAACTACTTGTTGTGGATTGTTGCTATGTATTGTACGTTGTTGTCTGCTGCATATTCGCTGTTTGCTGAGTAGGTTACTGCTGTAACTGCTGCTTATTTGCTTGTTTGTCCGTCGAGCGGTCGTGTATGTTCACTGATTGTCTACAGAATTTCAACAATTCTCCACATTGCCGCGCTTGCCATGCTTACAGCACGCGTTAATACTAATTTATAACAAGTATTAACTTAGAGGCAATGCGGAAATCAGAAGATGATAATTCTTTAATTCCAAGTTTGAGTTATGTTAACAATAATATGGGATCTGCACTACATTGTAGGTTCTTGTCATTTGTGAATAAAAGTAATTTAATAACTTCGAATTAAAACTGCTTTCCGTTCAGATTATGAACACCTCAGATCATCCCACCTAAACCTCATTGAAAATTTCCCGTATGAAAAATCATCGTATATTATTTCCTGCTGGTCATGGGTGTATGCATTTAGAGTTTTGGCTAAATAACAATGTGCTTGTAAATTGCTGCCTTAATGAAGCTGAAGAAAAAATGTAAAAGACTTTGAATGTGTCGAAGCCGATACTCATAAGGGAAGTGGGGATATTAGGAGTGATTAGAGAGTACAAAGAAGTAATTACCGTTAAAAAAAATGGTTGACTGGTGCTCCAATTAATTAAGGAAATGTTATGACTGCATGTTAACATTGGATAGATGCCACTATTAATAATTGTACAATTGGAACATTGTACAAATTTATGAATTTTTATGATAATTACAAAGCAATAGCTCATAAACGCCCAAAACCAAAATTAATGACCTCGACCAACAAAAACCAATTTTTAATTGAATGCACAATAATTTGGTGATTGTCTGTATTAGAAGGAGTCTTAAAATGAACCTGAAGTACAGTGAAAATAAATTAACAAGTTTTTGTTAATTATAAAAAACCATACTCCATATTTCCACTCCCCTCTCCATCAAACAGCAACTGCTACAGCAAGCAATTATCTGTTCATGCAAGCAACAATCGTCACTTACAATATGGATAAATGAGCAGAGAAACACAAGTGGCCAAACCTTAATATGAATACGCGAGTATCACCAGCAGTGACGGCAGGAAGAGGGACAATGTTGCCAGGAGCATAGCTGTCCAACTGTTGTTGTTGATTGGTGGCAATTGCCTATGCACGGAAGGTCGTAGGCAGTCCTCCCGTCTTGCATTCATTGCTAGAGGCCGCTTCCGATCAAGATCTTTTTTGCCTCTTATCTATGTGAATATTTCCACGTGTTATGAGTTTATTCAGGTTTTTGATTTTGTAGCGGCCAATATGCAATCGCTTGTTACGAAGCCATTAACTTTTGATGTGCGCATTGCGAATTTTTATTACAATTTTAAAGCGCGCAGAGAAGCACCATCGAGTCTCTTGCGAAACACCGCAAGATGAGCGTGTAAAAGGAATGGCGGTGGCATAAAGCGCAGCTGCTTTGCCAACTGACAATAAAATTTAGTGCTAAAGTCGGCAATGTGTTGCTTATTTGTTGAAGAGTGTTTCGCTTATTCTCCTCTGTGCTCATTTGTCGCGGCATTCAAGTCAAATTAACGTATCCATCTGTGCTTACGACTGATAACCATGATTGCCCTTTTATTGGCGCTCATTGAAGTGGTTGTTGTTGACACATGCCACACGCGTCTCTTGGAACATTGACAACAATTGCCGCGTGGTCTCACACACGAGAGATTCGAAATAAAAAAGCGTAAATAATATAAAAAATCAATTTGAATTTGGTAAATATAGATACTTCTGCTCTATGCAGATGAAATGAGAAAATAGGCTTAGAAATATAACAATACTGCTTTAAATAAATAAATTGTTGGTTTTTGACATTTTTGGAGATTTGAATCAGATATTACTTCGGGCTGATTCAGCAGGAATACTCTATATGGACGACTATATGTACAGAACTTTGGATCCGTTCAGTTATAACCCACTCTTGAGAATAAGACAATGAGGTTTAATTAAATATAATGTCACCTAGGAGTATTCTCGGTTAATTCCTGCAGCCTTTCAACGAATGAACTGGGCGAGTAACAAAGGTTTGCTTAGATATATGTATATCTGCTTCAAAGTTCTGAAGTATGAATGTGTCGTTCCTGTAGTTTTCAAAGTTTCACTTAATGCTCCTAAAAGACGGTTCTGTTTTAACATGGTGTCTGTAGTTAACGAAAGCAGACTAGAAGACATTACTTTGACTGTAGCAACAAATTCCTATTGTTGGTGATCTTCAGAGACGCTTTGGCAGGACTGTACCTCAAAAATATGTAATTTAAAAGTTTGCCGGTAGGATTGTACTGTATCTACTTGTAGAACAATAAAAGGACAAAAAGCAAACACAAATCGAATGTTGTTTTAATAATTCTATGTGTAAGCTGAGTCATATATGTAAATACATTTATAAAACTATGCATATATATTACTGTAATTAACTATGTCGAGTTAAGTCGACGATGAGGCCGATTCCGTTTGAAGGAAAAAAGTTAGTATTGGGGATTATAATATTTAGTTTATTTATATGGGTGTGTAAGTAACAATAGGGTTAATTGTTCTTTGTATAATTAGTTATAATTTAGTGTTAGTGTATCGAAACTATGTATATGAACTGTAGGATAATTCCTTGTGTTGTGTAGTGTTTGACTCCTCTGTGTTGATGATGTTCCTCCTTCTTTGTTTACACTTTGTACGGGTTTGTGTTTTGTGGGTCTCTTATTTAGTTATGCGTTTTCGTTTGTTTTATTGTTTACAAATTTGTGTAAATTTGGGTTTTTTGTTCACTTGTTTTAAAGCGCGGGTTTGGGTTCGGGTTTTTGTTGTACACTTTATTAGCGCGGGTTTTGGGTTCGTGTTTATTGTATCACTTTATTTAAAGCGCGGGTACTTGTTCGGGTTTATGTTGTTCACTTCACTTCTTTTTCTCTATATTGTACACAGGGTAATGTGTGATAGGTGAAGTTGGGGCGGTTTATCTCCTCTGCATTACTTATCTATTACGTTTTGGAGATTAATGCAGAGGAGTATTTGTTTGGACTAAACATCCCGGCCGCCTTGCAGTATCTGCGAAATAAATAAGTATTAATGGGGTATGAGTAAATTTCTGGAGTATACTTATCTATTATAGGGTGCAAGTTAGGGTTGAACAATCCGAGTAATGTGTGGGTAGATATCCGCTCCGATCTCCAACATAAGCTCTGCTTGAGTATGATAATGTGGGTCAGAGAGGACTATGTTGTCAAAGAGTAAACAACGTCTGAGTCTCTTAGGGGTCGGGTTTATGAGAGTGTATAAGGGTCTGTTTAGCCAGTAAGGATGATACTTCTTTCTCATTTTCTGGGTGCAGTCTTGGGTGACCATGTAGAGATGAATAATGTTTTCCATTGCAGGTGGAACATCGATGTCTGCTTATGCATCCTTCTGTTTTGTGGGATCTGGCTAAACAATTAATACAATAGCGGTGTCTGATGACTGCTTCATATTTTTTGTATAAGTTAGCCGACAAGTATTTGGTACATGTGGCTAATCGGTGGTCATCTTTGCATAATCCACATGCAACATGACAATGAGTTTTGCTTCTTTGTTCATTGGTGATGTTTATTCGGGTTGTGTTGTGATCATCGTTTTCATATTTCTTCCGAGTTGTGGGTAGGGTTCTTACATAGTGGTCATCTGAATGTCGTCGGTTAGTTTTTTGAAGCTTTTCCTCTGATCTGGGACTTACGGGATCTTTGGGGATTTCCTCCACCTCTTCAAAGCAAGTGAGTAGATACTCTGACTTGATTTTGTGGTGAAATGATGCTATTGATGAGTTTTTGGAGGGTTGGGTTATGGGTCCGGACAGAATCCATCCGAATACTGTCTCTTGAGCTAGGAGTGAGCCTAGAATGTTTCGTTTTATTCCGCCTAGTAGGATATTTGGGTAGATGTCACTACCAATTAATATGTCAACGGGTCTCGGTTTGTGGAATTGGGTATCCGCTAGGGCGAAGCCAAGATTATTTAGACCCAGATTTAGGTTTATTGGGTATGTGGTTACATTATCGGTAATTTTGTTCATAATTAATGACTGAGTTGAAATTTTGTAATTCGTGTTTACGGGTGAACGTAGGGTAATATTACACATTTTTGTGGGGGTTGCTAAAACCGTGCTGGTTATTCCGGTC
Organism: Zeugodacus cucurbitae; assembly: GCF_028554725.1. Classification (NCBI taxonomy): domain Eukaryota; kingdom Metazoa; phylum Arthropoda; class Insecta; order Diptera; family Tephritidae; genus Zeugodacus; species Zeugodacus cucurbitae. The sequence continues at coordinate 14,990,174 of NC_071671.1, forward strand.
ACTTGGGCTGATGTAGAGTGGGTGGGTATATCCAGACTTTGTTGAAGTCTTTCAGATATAAATGTGCCCTCTGAACCTGAATCTATTAGAGCTCTCGCATAATATCGCTGACCATTATGTTCCACTTGAACCATAGCAGTACCCAATAATGTCTGCTTCCTACTTGGGTTGTGTGGTTCTCGGGTTGAGAATTGAGTGGACTGTATTGTGCTGGCGTAGGCTTGCTGAATTGTGTTGTGGGTAGGTATTGCGGTACTTGTAGCGGTATCAGAAGTCGTACTAGTCATTCTTGAAGTTTCCAGAGTGGATTCAGGTAGAGGGTTATATTCTCTGTGAATCAAGGTGTTATGTCTCTTGTGACATTTGCGACAAGAGTATTTACTACTACAGTTCTTGTAACGGGTGATTTTTTTGAGGTTAGGATTTTCATGCATTAGTATTTGACAGATCACGTGGGATTTCAGACATGGTGTCAAAGAGAAAGATGCTCAGTATGCTTTGACATTTCATCATGAATAGACTTACTAACGAGCAACGCTTGCAAATCATTGAATTTTATTACCAAAATCAGTGTTCGGTTCGAAATGTGAAAATCCGCTTTTTTATCGACAAATTTTGTTCAGCGATGAGGCTCATTTCTGGTTGAATGGCTACGTAAATAAGCAAAATTGCCGCATTTGGGGTGAAGAGCAACCAGAAGCCGTTCAAGAACTGCCCATGCATCCCGAAAAATGCACTGTTTGGTGTGGTTTGTACGCTGGTGGAATCATTGGACCGTATTTTTTCAAAGATGCTGTTGGACGCAACGTTACGGTGAATGGCGATCGCTATCGTTCGATGCTAACAAACTTTTTGTTGCCAAAAATGGAAGAACTGAACTTGGTTGACATGTGGTTTCAACAAGATGGCGCTACATGCCACACAGCTCGCGATTCTATGGCCATTTTGAGGGAAAACTTCGGAGAACAATTCATCTCAAGAAATGGACCCGTAAGTTGGCCACCAAGATCATGCGATTTAACGCCTTTAGACTATTTTTTGTGGGGCTACGTCAAGTCTAAAGTCTACAGAAATAAGCCAGCAACTATTCCAGCTTTGGAAGACAACATTTCCGAAGAAATTCGGGCTATTCCGGCCGAAATGCTCGAAAAAGTTGCCCAAAATTGGACTTTCCGAATGGACCACCTAAGACGCAGCCGCGGTCAACATTTAAATGAAATTATCTTCAAAAAGTAAATGTCATGAACCAATCTAACGTTTCAAAATTTTATGCGTTTTTTTTTTTTAAAAAGTTATCAAGCTCTTAAAAAATCACCCTTTAGCTGTGTGAGATTGCTAAGCAGTTATAGCAATAACCATATTTATTGATCGTAGCAATACGGGTCTCAACATTCATTGCTAGGAATTTGGGGCATTCACGAATTGAGTGATGCTTTTTGCAAAGTTTGCAACTTTCTGTTTCCGGGTGGGGTTGAGAAGAACTGTAATTGTTTTGAAAGTTTGAGGTTCTATTTCTGGGGTTAAATCTTTTTTCATCGGACCTTTTATCTGTACATAGGTTGGGTGAGTGGGGTTTTATTACTGAATCCTTGAAATTTGATACGGATTCGAGGGTTTTATATTTATGGGTCAAGAAAGAGTCGAAATTTGACCATGTGGGTATAGAAGTAATATCTTCTAGGGTAGATTCGAATGCTTCTAGTGTTTGTTTCGGTAGTTTCGAACTACAAAGATATATCTCTTGCTTCGCCTCGGGTCTTCTGGGTAAGGTGAAAAAGTTTTTCAACATTACTTATTCTGGGGTTACGGATATACAAGGCCGTAAACATATCTCGAAATGTGGGCCAAGCCGTGTAATCTCCGTAAAAGATGTCGGTGTCACATGGTGGTAGATCAATCTTGGGACCGAAATCTATTGTAGAGTCTTCTGAGGCTCTTTCCTTAATGGGTTAGAATGACGAGTGGGTTTTACGTCTGTCTACATCTTCATTAATTGAGGCTAAGCAGGATAAATACATTTGAAAGCATTTCTTGTATCTATCTTTGACTTTGTTAAAGTCGATGGTTTCTTGGGTTTCACTAGAAATTCTCAGAATAGCATCATATGCACTTTCTGCTTTCTCGTAAAGCGAATTTAGTGTAACTCTTTTAATTTCTAGGGTGTAAACAGTTTCTTCTTCAGCTTGGGTATGGAAATGATCTTCCACGAATTCTATTAAATCGCTGGTTGTGAATTTGAAATCCTCCATTTCAGCAATTGGGTGACTGTTTTTAATAAATAATATTATTTGAGTGAGTAAAATGGAAATAATTCGGGTAGAAAATTGTTTTTATCAAAAACTTTCTTTATTTTAAAAAATTTCGTTTTTGACTTTTTAGAGGGTACGGGTTATTATTTGTGAGAAAAACTATTTATTTTTGTAACGTACGGGCGAATTTTGGGAATAAATTCGGAAAATAAAATTTTGCAGGATTTTTGAAAATTTTCCTATTGGGTCTCGTTTCGAATTTCCTATTGGGTCTTTGCTTTCTTATGTTCTGTCCGCTATTGGCGTTTGCTACCAACAATTCTTATACGAACTAGATCGCTAGTTCGTATGTATGTAAATGAGTACGGGTGTTTGTATATATTTATATTAATTACTTTTGAGCAAGAAGAGTGCAATAGCCGCAGCATGCAATTATGCGTTTTATTTTTGCACTTCTTCTCTTGGGTATAATATGTAAATATATAATTGAATAGTGCAAGAAAAATTTGTCAAACTTACTAACAACAAATAAATTGAACTTAAGTGCGTTTAAGTACACAATTTGATATTTTACTCTTAACAATTTTGCTATGCACTGTTGATAATTAATATAAATAATAGTTGGGTGCACTGAGTTTGTTGGTAAACGATGATATTGTTGTTGATGGGCGTCGGTGTATTCCAACGATGTTGTTATTGTGTAACTTCTTTCCTTTCCTCCAAACTATCCGGCTCGAAGGACCAAAAAATGTCGAGTTAAGTCGACGATGAGGCCGATTCCGTTTGAAGGAAAAAAGTTAGTATTGGGGATTATAATATTTAGTTTATTTATATGGGTGTGTAAGTAACAATAGGGTTAATTGGTCTTTGTATAATTAGTTATAATTTAGTGTTAGTGTATCGAAACTATGTATATGACCTGTAGGATAATTCCTTGTGTTGTGTAGTGTTTGACTCCTCTGTGTTGATGATGTTCCTCCTTCTTTGTTTACACTTTGTACAGGTTTGTGTTTTGTGGGTCTCTTATTTAGTTATGCGTTTTCGTTTGTTTTATTGTTTACAAATTTGTGTAAATTTGGGTTTTTTGTTCACTTGTTTTAAAGCGCGGGTTTGGGTTCGGGTTTTTGTTGTACACTTTATTAGCGCGGGTTTTGGGTTCGTGTTTATTGTATCACTTTATTTAAAGCGCGGGTACTTGTTCGGGTTTATGTTGTTCACTTCACTTCTTTTTCTCTATATTGTACATAGGGTAATGTGTGATAGGTGAAGTTGGGGCGGTTTATCTCCTCTGCATTACTTATCTATTACGTTTTGGCGATTAATGCAGAGGAGTTTTTGTTTGGACTAAACAAACTAATTAATTGCTTGATTGATTAATATACTGCTATAAATGAATTATATCAGTGATTGTTGCTCACTGTTCCTTGGTATATGTCCACACATGCTAATAAATAATCTAGTGTATCAAATTCAGTATAATTGTCTTAATTGTCTTATTCACATGCGCTTAATATTTGAGAACATCCAAATAAATAATAAAGTTTTATACTTTTTGGCTTAAGCAAGCAATGAACTTAAAGGCAAAACTCTTTACGTTGAATTATTATTTAGAAATTTTTACACAAATATTCGAATACCTTTAATAAATGTTTGAGTAAATTTATATACACAGTCTAATTTATACAATGTTAAGAACATGTAACGTTACAAAGTATCGAGTGTATATTCATATTGTTTCTAGGAAGTCAGCCAGACTTCTTTTCTTGATGGCATAAATGTATCCCTTCGGCATCCCTCCAACCACATATTAAACAGAAATCTTTACTAGCTCCTAAGTAACAGAATTTCTCTAATGAACAGTAATTCATATATCCATACATATGTTTGTATGTTCAGAAACATAAAGCTCCAGATTAAATTTCCTCTCCGCAAATAAGTAAGGTATTGTAAGGTTTAGCAAATTAGTCACACAATTTAATTTATTTTCTCGGTTGTGAGCCCTCAAGTATGCTTCTCTCCTTACAAAAGTGCCTAAATAAATATTTCATTATGCCATTGTTAGTTTTCACAGAATACCCTTTTCGTAATTTGCATAATTTATAAGCACTCCACGTTACCTTAAAGGGACACTTCTCCCCTGCGACACACACAAACTTACAAAGCTTCGACTTCTTTTCAAGTGTATCTTATAGCGGTAAAAGCCGCAATTTTACTCACCATTTAAAGTGGTTTCACCATCATTTGCCGTTTCGTTGAAATTTGTCAGTTGTAATATCAATCTATTTATTTATTTTTAACCTCTTCTAAAACACACAACGAACATTCGTAAATTTTACATACATATGTTAGTATGAGTTGAGGGGAAGACTTGTAAGGGTACGTGAAGCAAATCCATTAATAAGTTTAATTTTAATCGTTGTCTGTGTTTTTCTAAGTACTTTTTTGTTTCCTTTGGGTTAGCAATATGAACAAAGCACAATTATTACCAGGAAAATTTTTCTCGGATTTCAGATATCTCAGGATGAAAAATAAAAATATATAATTTCACTCAGATGCGGTCTATTTATGCAGTATTATCGCGATTCTATACAAGGGTATACCACTTGTATGTTAATTTTATTGCGAATTTTTAAGTGTAGCATATATCGACTTAAGCCAACTATTAGACTTCTTTGCGCGAGTTGCCAGCCTTCTTATCAACAAAAGAGTATAATCCATTTGCACCGTCAATGGTTTACTTACCAAAGGAGGAAACAAAACTGAAATAAAAGAAAAAGATTCCATCTGAATTTATTTCAAATATCTAAGAGCTTTGCCAATATTCTCGGTAAAAAGTTGTACAGTGGCACTGAGATCTTCACGTTTGTGTAAAATTTTGTTCAGGTGTCTTCATTGGTTCTTGATTGATATATTGTAAAGTGACGAATTAGATTCAAAATTGATTTATATGGAAAGTAGACATTATAGTTAACCGATGTCACCTATTTTCTATCGGTAATACCTATATAATTTTATTGGTATAACACACAATTTGTATTATTTGTGCAAAGTTCTGTTCCGATATCTTCACCCGTGATTACTTTATACATTGTAAAGTAAACGATTCAGATCGACTTCAAAGTTCTGGTACATGGGAAGAAGGCGTGGTTGTGAACCGATTTGGTGGCCAGGGAGACATTATGAACCGAATTTACATGGGAAGAAGGCGTGGTTGTGAACCGATTTGGAGGCCAGGGAGACATTATGAACCGAATTTCATTGGTCAATTAGTCGAGTAGTTTCGGAGATATTGTTTTTGACCATAAAGTGGGCGGAACCACGGCCTTTTAAAATTTCGTTTACCATTTTGAGTGCAGCTCTTCTTTACCATCTTTGTAATGAAATTTAAGGTTTCTGGTGGTTTTCCTTATTGAATTAAAGCAGTTTTAGTAGTTTTCAACATAACCTTTGTATGGAATGTGGGCGTGGTTATAATCCGATTTCCTCCAATTTTGGACTGTCTAATGAAGTACCTAAAAAACCGACCATAGAAAGTATCGTTATTCTATCTTAAGTAGTTAACGAGATATGTACAAAAACTATTAGGGGCGTGGTGACGCCCACTTCCCCAAAAAATTACATCCAAATATGCCCCTCCATAGTGCAATTCTTTGTACCAAATTTCACTTTTATGGCTTAATTTTTGGCTTAGTTATAACTCTTTATAGGTTTTCGGTTATCGCCATTTTGTGGGCGTGGCAGTGGTACGATTTCGGTAATCATCGAACTTAACCTTCTTATGCCAAGAAATACGTCTTCCAAGTTTTATCAAGATATCTCTATTTTTAATCAAGTTACAGCATGCACGGACGGACAGACGGACGGACGGGCATACAGACATCCGAATTTCAACTATACTTGTCATCCTGATGACTTTAGTACATATAACCCAACATTTCAGTCATTTAGTTTTAAGATTTACAAACCACCGTTATGTGAACAAAACTATAATACTCTTAGCAGCTTTGTTGCGAGAATACAAAAAAGGTCGCTGGCTTTCTGAAACATCAAACAAAGAAAATAGAATCTGAACGTTACCATTTTGGATGGGGATGTGAACACACACAAAACAATCAGTCCATATTTGCACGCATATTCAAAGAGAATGTAGGAGTTTGCAAAAAAGTGGGACACAAATACATGAGAAACACATTGGGAACTTGACGAAGGGGGCGCACTTGTGTAAAATTTCAACGCGTAAATGCAGTTTAATCCACTTTGATTTGTACGCATGTAACTGTACTCGTATGTACCCTATATTCAAAGACATTCGAAAACTCGCGACAAATTGTTTAAACTTTGCCGTTTCTCTTACTTTTTTCATTTTCCTTCCCTTCTTTTTTTCAGTTAACCTACATTTGTATGTACATCATTGGAATGCGCTAAATGTTTAATTACATGTGAGGGAGAGTGAGCGGTTGTATGTGTGCTCTATTTTGCGGGTATTTTGCCTAGGAGAAGTAAAGATATAAATGAAAGGGCTTTCAATGTCAGTGTCGCTATTTTTATACTCTCGCAACAAAAGTCGCTAAGAGAGTATTATAGTTTTGTTCACATAACGGTTGTTTGTAAGTCATAAAACTAAACGAGTTAGATATAGGGTTATATATATCAAAATGATCAGGGTGACGAGACGAGTCACAATCCGAATGTCTGTCTGTCCGTCTGTCCATCTGTCCGCCCGTCCGTGCAACGGATAACTTGAGTAAAAATTGAGATATCTTGATGAAACTTGGGACACACGTTCCTTTTGACCGTGAGAGGGTTGCTTTCGAAAATGGGCAAAATCGGACCACTGCCACGCCCACAAAATGGCGAAAACCGAAAACATGAAAAGTGTCATAACTAAGCCATAAATAAAGTTATGAAAGTAAAATTTGGAACAGAGGATCGCACTAGGAAGGGGCATATTTGGATGTAATTTTTTTGGGAAAGTGGACGTGGCCCCGCCCCCAAATCGGTTATTTGTATATATGTATCTCGCAAACCAATAAAGCTATATAAACCAAACTTTCTGCAGTCAGTTCCTTTAGGTACCGCATCACACACCATGAAATCAGTTGAAATCGGATAATAACCACGCCCACCTCCCTTACAAAGGTTAGGTTGAAAATTACTAAAAGTGAGTTAACTCAGTAACCAAAAACGTTAGAAACACTAAATTTCACATAAGAAATGGCAGATGGAAGCTACACTCAATTTTTTTTTTAACAAAATGGAAAATGGGCGTGGCGGTGAACACTTATGGGTCAAAAACTATATTCAGGAACTACTCGACCGATTTCAATGAAACTTGGTTTGTAATAGTTTCCTTACCTCCCAATAATATGTTGTGAAAATTGGACAAATCGCTTTACAACCACGTCTACTTCCTATATACCACAACTTTGAAGACGATCTGAATCGTTTACTTTATAATATATAAAGTAAGCACTAGTGAAGATATCGATGCTGAACTTTGAACAAATACTACCTTTATAGTGTGGCAGCCCCATTCTAAAAATCGCCGAAATCGGACCACAGGTTTTCAAGGCCCCATTAATCGAACATGAGGACCTCGGTGTTTCTAACCTAATATTATGGTTTCCAACTTTCAATAGACTTTATACAATATATATGATGAATATGTGGGTCATATTGTATATTATATAATATAAATAAAGTTAAATAAATAAATTTCGAGAGTGTAAAATGTTCAGTTACACCCGAACTTAGCCCTTCCTAACTTGTTATAAAATATTTTATTTCAAAGCTCCATGAGCTAAAATCCTTATATTTGCAAAGACTCTACAAAATAAATCTAAAATTACATCGTTAAATCTTCGTGGATCATCACAATACTTTTTACTATCTTAGATGGATTGCAAATGTCCACGAGAGTCTTTCCAAAATGGAGTATTTTCTTTAGGAATACCTAATGATCTCTTACGACATTTAAAACCCATAGTTTCGTTATTCAATTCAATAATAATAAACATTCCGAGTCCGCTATAAAACTGTTAAACATCGTGGATCGTCCTATCTACAACATATGGTTGGTTCCTATGGTTCTGCAGAATCGATACCCTTTATTCGAGTTTCCCCTGAGAAACTATATTTCATACTGAAATTATTAAAAGAAAAAACAATAAAGCAGTCATTTACTTTCAACAGTTTTGATAATGAAAACTTAAAATGAAAATGCACTCACTGCAATTATTTTTTTATAATTTACTTCAGTTAACCATTGTGATATATTTCTCTTTTGTTTAACAAAGTTAACATTTGTACAAATTTTAAATTTGCTTATTTAAATTGCCGTTGAAAGTTGGTAAGTCTCAGTTGCCCGCTACCAAGCCCACTCGCCAACCACTCAACTGGGAAAATATTTCAATTTTTTATTTCACTGCACATGGTCGAGTGTGCGTTCAAATACGCTTCCATTTTAATGATGCTTTTTGAACAAATGTTTATTTATTTTTTTTTTTGTTTTTTTTTTTCAAGCCATCCTTTTTGCCATTTTCCGAATCAACGCAAAGCATGCAATTTTTATTAAGGAGCGATGGCACGTTAAAAACGAAAAAAACTCACATTCGCAGTGCAACTAACCGCAACGCCTTCGACAGCTGTTCCGCAATCAACCGCTGCATTGAAATGATAAAATGTTAAATTGTTAATTACACGCAATCCTTGTATGCTCACATATTAAATTAGCTGGATTGGGTGGGAATAAAAGGATGCCACACACGCACATAGAAGTGCCTGGTAAATAATTCGTGGCAATGTGCAACACCATTGAAGTAAATACATATGTTGAGAAGTAATGATTATAATTGAAAATACTATTTTAAAATTGCTTGTAGTTATAATAATAATTATATTTTGTTTTCATTTATTTGCATCAGCTGATGGATGTCACGGTTTTTTGAACTGGCGTACTTTTATTGTAGTACACATTGTAGTACGGAAACCATATGGCTGTCTATGGCATTAGGAGGACTATTGCCAAGAGCTTTTATAATAAATTGACATTACACGGATATATCAATTTGTCAGTTTATTTTGGTTGAAAGCTCGTACTAACCATGTACAGTTAGTAAAGCTTTCATCAGTGTTATTTCTCATTTATTTTAGATTTATGAATGCTATTCAAATATACTCTTACCTGAAATAAATTAATGTGATCTAACCTAACTTAACCTAACCTGGATGGCATTTGTATAATTTCGTTCCATGAATTTATTAAGGCTACTAAAATTAGTGTTCGCAAACCGGCTCGAATGGCTTCGTCTGTCGTTGTCTATCTGCTGAAAAGCTCTTCATCTGCAACGACACAAAAGCAAAATTAGCAGACGAACAATATTCACCTCAAACGTTTAGGAACCTTCCCCTATTTATGTACATAATGTGTGAGTAAAAGGAAACTCACACATTTACACACACAATTGACAAGCCGAACATATTTCGGAGGGCGTGTAGCTATGCATATTGGCCTCATAAATTTGTTCATGCCCATATCATGAGGTAAATACGCCGTTTACACGTGCCACAAGCGCTGCCTGTAAGTCACACAACAACAATTACAACTATAATACAATTCTGAACTATAATAGAAGTTGTAAAATCTATATTTCATTACGAAAGCTATTACTTACTCACATAATATACATATAAAGCTCTTGGTATGGTGATAAAGAAGACGGCACAGCACAAAAGTTGTCAAAGGCCAGTTAAGGAAGAGAATGCTGTGTATGACCGCGGGTAGCATAAAGTTGTTAAATAGTGTAGACGTAAAGTACTACATTCCTACGTGATAGATGGAATGCTGCAGTTGATTCTACATATCACCAACAGCGTAGAAACCTCAGAGAGAATAGTCATATACTCATTCCACAGTTAGGTAAATTGTCAAAGCTCTGAACGGCTGTTGGTGCTACATTATTATATTAGCGATTATTATATATTCTGAAATTAGCTTTATTGTTTTACTGGAAGATTTATGCACATACATTGATGTAAGAATCTTTGATAGAATTCTATATAATTAAAATAAATTTAGAGAGGGATGGACTTTATCATTCTTGAACACCTCAAATCACTTTGTTCCATTTAGACGACAGATCATAACAATAAACCAGTTTTTCAAATATAAGAATTGTTGCCACTTTGTAACATATGGTAGTCCTCGGCGGAGCTTGGTTCGCTTCTTTATGAGATTTAGTTAGTGACAGCCTACACTATCCTAATACAGGTCTCCTCTAGACATTTATGAGAACAGAATAGCACATACAGAAACTGTTTCCTTTCTTTAAGCTATTTTGGTAAGAAAAATATCCTCGGCTAAGGATTGACTGGATGGAGATGAAGAAACAAAGCTTAGGGTCTGCAAAAGCGGTAAGGTATACTCGCAGATAAGAGTTTAAGACAATATAACGAACCAAATAATTGATTGAGAACATGAAGTGAACTAAATTCCAGTTAGACTGACCTCCAGGTTGAACTTATATATAGCCAAAACAGTGGCCAAATTAATGGGAAAAAAGCAGTTTTTAAGAAATGTTAGTTTCGGCTTTTTGCACTCTATTTTTTCTGAAACCAAAAAGCCGTAACTACTTGAAAAAAATAAAATGAAAGCAATGGTTAAAATAAGAAAATGTGCTTTTAGGCTGTAACTAAAAAAGTTTTTAACAAGTTATGTCTTTTTGTATCTATTTATTGTAAGTATTTTAATACAAAAGAAATTATTTAATTCGAGAAAATAAAATTAAATTAAATTGGTTAAGAAAAACAAAATAATTCATTTGAAAACAACAAAACCTGCAATACAAATAGCAAATTAGAATAGGTTTAAGATGTAAAGGGTATATTATCATAAAAGCTATGGCAGTCAGCCGGAAGTAAAAATTTAAGTTCCTGCAGGTGTTCCCATTTCTTTTTGGATATTGATATTCTTTCGGTATGTAACTGTGAAGGTTTGATGTCTCTAAATTTTTGTTGTGTACGTTGTGGCAAAACGTTATAATCGTCGTTGATATTTGTTTTAAAATAAATTATTCCAGATGGATCATATGCCAAGGCACGGATCATATTAACAGTTGGCTCTCCGGTTTTTTTGCCTTTATTGAAGAAAGGCAAAACACAATAACACAATTTGATAAAGAATGAAAGATAATGAAAACAACTGTAATTACGGATAACACAATGAGTCACATTGAAATTGAATCAAAGAGAATGAAAAAAGGGTAGTTACGGCTTTTTGGTTTATGAAATTGTTGAAGTTGTAGTTGCGGCCTTCTGATTCACGCCTATAAAGTCGTTATTTTTGGACGTATGCATGTAAAATTTGCTGTGTATACGTGTTTCGGTTAAGTACTTCATAATCAATCAAAAAGTCAATTTTGAATTTTTAGTTAGTTACGGCCTTTTACATTTTAGGTGACGATATATTTTTTCTGTCGTAAGCCAATGATCCAGTGTCCTCGGATATACAAAAAGTCAAATTCTCAAATAGAATTAAATTTCAACAAAATAAACAGTAATAAATTGTTTTGAAAACAAGCGAAATAAGAGCAACACTATTGTGTTGGACAGCTAAACCCAGCCTCCCCCCACACGGACAGACAACGCAACAAGTGCGCGAAAACTTTGGAAATTTGTTGCAAGCCGAAAGAGCGGACAACAACACAGCACAGCGAATCGAATAACAGCAAAAAAATCATTAACATTAGGCGAAATGGGTAATAGTTTTATTGCATATCGACTAACTAAAATGGCTAGTCAGTTGACCGAGCTTTTGACGGTCACAGTGGAGAACCTGAAGGCGTTTAGCCGTCTGACTCTAACATATAGCGGTATGGAGTGGAATACTGCGACGATTGAAAGTTTTAATAGTGGAATAGTAAAACTGAAGTGTAAAGAGACTCTTGACTTATTGTGTAGTGGAAGATTGTGGGTTCAGAGGCTCGCTGGAGTATTTGTATTAGACGAAATATCGACACTTTGCTGTTTGATTTCCTGTACAACGGACTGAATATCTTTAGTGCGGACCGGCCTCTTTCCACTTATTTTATTGTCTCCGAACCCGTTTGTCTTTACAAAGCTCGCAATTCTCCAATAACAATCCAACAAATGTATCTACATCCAACCATTCATTCATCTTTATGAACATGGGCTTCAAGTTGCTTTATTTGTCTTTCAAGTCTGTTCAGCTCAGCCCGTCTCTGCCCAACTCTTGGGCTACATATGTAGCCAACAACTTTAGTACGCCAATTAAATGAGCCTCTCTCAGGCGCTTAACCCATTTGGAGTGTGGCGCTTTCCTTGAGTAATTCCTCCAGCGAAAAGCATTCACCTGAAGAGTGTAGGCAGGGGCACATAAAGACAATGATTATGACTCCTATGGCCGCCAACTTGGACTTGGCAATATCCAGTGTTTAATGAATTAATTTGCAGTTTTTGTACTACTGCTGATGAATGCCACATAAACAAGTAGCAAACGCGACGTGCAACGAATTGTGGCAATGTAGTTTCAATGGTCTTCCCTTACAACGTATTTCATTAAGAATAAAATCGAAGTATATACATATATATGCATGTAAATAAAAGCTAGATATATCTTTCGTTTGTACCTCATACAAATATTTATATGTGCATTTTGGTTATTGTTTATATTTCTTGTACAATGTTATTTTTTGAATTTCGGTAAATGTAGAATAAAAAGTTAATATTATGCCGTTACTATGCAACGAAAATTCGTTCATACTTTTCTCGTTCGTTGTACTGTTACATTAACAATGTACTTGTGCATTGGGTATTGCATAGTAAATATTTATATGTGCAAATTGAGTTTAGCTGATCTTTCTTGCTGATGGATTCGCAGCAAAAACTTTTTTTGTTAAAATTTGTTTGCAAAATTATTGTAGGTGCATTAACTTAATGATTTATTAAAATTTTGTTTACAGTTATTTAACTTTATGTCGAAAATGCCTCGTGGTACTAGTTTATCAGCCGAGGAACAAAGAATAATCATAGGAATGCATGAAAGCGGTTCCGATAAGCAGCGGTCAAATAAGGGCCATGTTAAGACTGCAAATAACAAGAAATATCATTTTTCCAATTATACACAAAAAACAGTTTCTCAAACACACCTCCATGGTACCTAAACCAAAGCTAAACAAAGGCACAATAAAGCACATTTGAGGTTTGCAAATAAATACCAATTCTGGGCCGACGAGTAATAGAATCCAGTCTTTAGTGACGAAAAAAAAATAAAATTGGTCGACACAGATCATTGCAAGAAATATTGGAGAGATTCTGACCAGGAACGACGATCCTGCTACAAGCGATATTTTTGAAGCGGTACCTCGATTCCATGGGCTGCATTTTGCAGCAGTGGAAAGCCAGCTACATGTTTTATATCCACTCAAATGAATGCTAATATATTGCAGATCTATTGGACAACGAGTTAATAATTGGATAGCATATAACATGACATATCAGCAGGATAATCCACACGAAGAACATCTTTAACGTCCGGGAAATTCCCGTATTACAATGTGCAGCATTGAGTTCGAACCTAACGATGATCTCTGGGGATCCTCTCTGCTACTAATTTTCAAAACGGAAAGCAGTTTGAGACAGTACGTCACCTTAAATTAGCCATAGAGCAAGAATTCGCCAATATTTACATAACTATTCTGCAGTCATTAGTTAATTCTCTGATTAAGCGGCTTAATTTAGTTTTAAAATAGAAGGACAATGCTACTGACTACTAAAATAAACATTTCTTTCTGTTAAACTCAAATGTATAGGATTTATTGGTAAAAATAGTAAAATGCACATATAAATATTTACTATAAGCCTAAACTTAAATTATATTTTATACTTATTTTTTTGTTTTTTATATCGTATATAATAGTAATAACAAACCTGCATTCTCAGAATAATTTTGTAATTTTTTAATCGTTTAGTTTTTTTGCAAAAAGTTCATGCACATATAATTATTTGTATGAGGTACATATATCAAACATAATTCATACAATTATTAATTCAATTCAACAACACGGTATTTGCCCCATAAATGTTCCCATGAGTCGTAAGAATGTGTTTACATAAAAATATGCACTGCGAGATCATTAGTCCTAATATTGATTTTAAACATTCCTTGCTATCACGAGCTAATTAAAACTGCTTTAAGAAACCCTTTTAAATTAAATATATTAGTTTTATACATATATACCTATAACCTGGACCATGGACGAACTATATGTTTTATTTATTTATGCGTATATATGTTTATATTTATATATTTATACGTATGTCCTAGTTTAAATCAAAACATTTGTGACTATAAAAAATCTTGAATTATTCTACAAAACAGCTCAAGTTAAAGTATTAATTACCGATAATGAACGGCCCTGTCCTACAAAAGTCTAATTAGACGTCTGATTTTCAACAGCCCATATATTTATTTATTTAAATTGCAGTGTGTAACATTGCTCGCATACAGACAGATGACAGCTTCAGGTATTGACAGACATTATTTACGCCTATTCTCCATCATTTTTTCATCCTCATTCATATGTGTATCTCAACCTCGCCAGTAGACTCTTTAGGCTTTTCGCAAATGGTGTAGTCCTGCGGAGCGCTATATGCATTGCACCGCCGCGACAAAAAGTGTTCCTCGAGAATGCGCTAAAAATCCTCTACGGTACGTCAATTACATAAAGTATGCCTGAAAGTGCTGGAAAAATATGCACATAAAGTTAAAGCAGTAAAATACGAGTAGTGGAAAGGAGTGCAGTCTGACAAAGCGGTTGAATTAAATCGTAAGCGGTGTATACGAGACAGCGGAGTAACATGCAGATAAATGTAAGTATGAAAACAGGACGCCGGAAAAAGTGTGAGATGCGAGACTGAAGCATGCCCAACTGCTGTGTGAGTCAAATTGTAGGCCTTGTCGGTAGCTTCTGCTGGAAAGTATAATAAGATAAAGCTCGAAATGGACCATAAAAATAAGTATGATTCCTGAAGAGAATGAAACAGGAACAAGAAATACAAATTTAATTCAACAAAAGTCAACTGATTACAAATGTTTAAATAAACAAGTAAGGTATCGTAAAGTTCAGTCCGGACCGAAGACAAGAGATCGGCAATTCATCGGCGGTTCAAATTACAACCGCTTCTTAAATCGGCAATCTTACAGTTTATCGATATAGTTTTTAGATTAAATTGCGTGGTCTTTATTTGGAACCGGGGTTTGTCGTCATATCGGATCGATTATTTTATTCTTGTCTTTCAATACAAACGTAGAGCTGCTATTTTGGGACCTCTGATATTTTGAATTTTTAAATTAGAGATATAAGATTAGAAGATGGTTGCTCCACCACTTAGTTATCCACGTTAGCGAACGTTTTGTAGCAAGCAAAACCAATCAAATGAATGTTCGATGTTTTCAGATTACAGCTCTTGTGTTTAAGTGGACAAAATCGAATTTTCTTAACAAATGAGTACAAATAAGTATCGGTATTCATCCAAACAAAAAAATATTACTAAGAAAACATATTGTGCTCGAGTATAAACTAAGAGATAGGCGTAGCTCTCTTGTCAGTACCTTGCCTTGGTCTTTCCTGGTAAATTCTATAACTACATACATACTATATTCACTCGCCTGTCCACCGGTAAATATGTAGGCACGTAATTACAGCCGTTCTTCTCACTGCTTACGTTTATCCCAACCGACCGCCCATCTTAGCTCTCTGCAGAAGCACATACATAAAACTTCTTCGGTGCTCAGTATAGTGCCCAGCTTTTTGTTAGTTACAGCCTTTACGCCGGGTCATTGCCTTGTTGACTTTCGCTATTAACCTGTCGTAAAGAGTTATAGTGAAGGCAACAAAAGTGAGCAATTTTGCAGTAGTGTTTTGAAACTATAACAACAACAGCCGGGTTGTTAATAAGTATTATACAACCAATAAATGCGAGTACCAATGAAGTGGAGTGGAGGCTTAAAAATAGTTGGATATTAAAATAGATGCTAGTTTGGTCAGACTTAAAAGCATTTATGTTGAATCAAAGTGTTTAAAGAATTATATTGGAAAGAATCCTGAATTCGAATGCATTTCATGCAGTCAGTGGGGTCATAGAGAATTAGTAGGAGGTAGATAAAGGAGGCCAGACCTGGATTTTTGACAACGCGGATAAAAATCCGGATATCCCCAGTGTTTCTGGAAGATATTTATGTTCATTTGTAACGCAGTGTTTAGTGACTTTGTCGCCTTATTTTTTCAAGGTTCAATGAATTCTTGGTCAATTGCACGCTCTTTTAACATTTCAACGTTATAAATAATTTATTTCACACTGTTAATCCGCACTTATTGTAATCCCATTTGTTTACGCGGCATGCTTTGGCAAACTCGTCACGGTTTTTCCACTGTTCTGTGGCCTACTTTTTCAGTTTTCCGTAATAATTGCATTTATTGAACTTATTTTTCCATCAACAAAATGATCATTGCGCTAAATCTATTTTTACAGCTGTTCGTAAGCTCTCACCAGCGGCAAGGATAACAGTATTATTATATTACTACTATTTTATTTTACTTGTTTCCTTTTTATGGCGTTTTTTAGCCCCTGAATGAGGCGTATGATGGTTGGTCTATGGAATATCGGTGAAAACTGATTAATTATTATATTTATCTCTATGTTTAGTATAACACTAGGTTTAAGTGCGTAAAATCGTGAAATGAGATTTAAATCAGATTTCTAGTTTGATTTTAATTTTTTTGGGGGAAGAAGTTGTCTTCGAAACAAAGAAAAACTTTCTTTGGTTAGCCACGATTTAGAAGTGGCGGAAAAAATTAAAAACTAATTTAAATGGAATAAAATAATCGAATAGATATATAATTGAGATTGGTATTTCCGATTAAATAAACTATTCAGGTATTATGATACTTTCAGACGAAACTTTTTGACAAGAGCGAGCAGTGACCATAATCATCTTCAAGCATGAATCGTGAATTAATTTTAATTAATGACCTTTTGCTTCCTTGAAACAGCATTTGCAGAATAACGTGCATTCTATTACACAGATGAGTGTATAAGAAACGCAAATGACTCACTCACATGCGCGCAGTAAGGTTTTTCAGTTCCAAAGTGAAGTAAACTGCGTTCTGCTGCCATAAAACAAACAACATGTTGCATGCAACACTGTTGCTTATATTCTGAGACAAAGGAAATGTGTAAGAGCAATAAAGAAATAACTACAGCAAACATCTGCACACATTTCTTTGCAGCAGGAGAAGAATAAGAAGACTTCACAAAAAATGAATCAAGCTAAGGCGCAGATGTGGTAAATACACATGTCCAAGTGTGTTCGTGAGTGTGTTGAAAAATGTTTCTTTCGCACGAGTGCCTTAAGTGTTGTACATATTTGCAATCTTTTTAAATATTTTGTAATGGAAATCAATTTTCCCAAAGCTAAATTAAATTGTCATTTATTCACTTGCTTTCACCAAGCAAAGAAAATTGTTTTTACCGGTATTCAAAAAGTAAAAACGGGATGTAAATATTTTAATTGAGAACACAAGCAGAGTGCAAAAGAGTTAAACTAAATGGTGAATAAATGAGTATAAAAACATTGATGCTAAACTCAGTACTCAGTAAGTACTACTCCTTATTCAAGGAATATTCATAGTACAACTCCTTATGCAATGTTCTAGTCTTTACTAAAAGTAGTACTCATTGTATGTTCAAAGTACTACTTAATACTCAAATAATTACTAATTTTTCAAGAAAAAATTACGTTATTCATTAAATGAAAAGTTCTCATCCGTCATCTAGAGAATATTTTTCATGACAGAAATCGATTATTTGTTGTACTATTTTTGTGGTTCTCAATTAACTTATTATTATATTTAAGACATTATACATCCTTTAAAGTTTTGTTTAATAATATCAGCCATTTTATCAAGGCCGCCATATTCAATTCTATGCTCGCTACTGTATCTTAAGGGAATGTTAAGACCACACATAACTGCAAATGATTTCATAGTTCACAGTAAAACTCTCTTGATCTTTCTTTATTCTGCATTTTACACGGTTCGTTATCTTTAACTTCTTTGCTTTTTGGGTAAGTCAGAGTGAGTTAAACACTGCGTATGAGCAACATGTGAGTTAGTTATACCTGATACGGACATGTAGTATATATTGTAGTATGCTTCAGAAACCATATGTGTATCACCGGTTTTCCGAATTTTGTTTGAAAGCAAATGGTGTTACGTACTACAATAGAGTTCTAGAAACCATTGAAATTTTGTGGTGTTGTGAAATGTACTACAATGGATTGCATTGAATACACCGAAAGCTTTAAGCTCTTCTGCCACAATCTTATGTTTTCTGACATTTTGACATACAGAAAATAAATCAAATCCAAAATAAATTGAAATCAAAAAACAAAATTGAAAAAATGATTTAATAAATATGTGATATGTATGTAATAATATGTAATCTATACTAATATTATAAAGCTGAAGAGTATGTTTGTTTGTTTCTTTGAACGCGCTAATCTCCGAAACTACTTGTTCGAATTGAATAATTCTTTTTGTGTTGGATAGTCCATTTATCGAGGAAGGCTATAGGCATCATGCTACGACCACTAGCGATAGAGCGAAGAAACAGTGGTAAATGTGTAAAAAACGGGCGAAATTATTTATCTTTGAGGGCTTCCGTTCCTTGCGCTACCAAAGCGGTTCCAGATACACAACAGTTATGTATGAAAGAATTATTTCTCTTTTAATGGTCTAAAAAAAAGTCCGTGAGTATCGTTTTTGTGATAACTAATCTATATATATAAAATTAAGTGGCAAAACTTCCTGTTCGCATACTCCTCCTAGACGGCTTACCCGATTTCAATGAAATTTTCTGGGGTGATTGGGGTCTGTGTGGAGGGTGCACATAAGAAATTTAATGTGTGTATCATTGCACGTTTTGCAAAAAAAAAAAAAATGGATTTGCAAGAACATTGCTATATTCCGAAATACCACAATATTTCACTTGGAATCCATCATCGAAAACTTTTCAACGACGAAAGCAAGGGGAGCGTGTTGACTTTTATCCAAATGTCCGTAAAACCGATGTCATAGGACGCATTTACACTATCCATCCGAACAACGCGGAATGTTTCTATTTGCGTCCATAATATCCGTCCGTCAAATCCGCAAGAACTGTGGAATAAGTACAAAGACTGCATGACCGAGGACTTATTAATTTTGGCGCGTAATCGAGCATCGGACGCAGACTTGCTATATACATTACAAATGTATAATGATGCTTTGATATTGGTTGAAGATCTGTGCCTTACAATTGCGAATAAGCCATTAGCGCAACTTGGCATAACTGCGCCCAATCGTTCAGTTGCTTGACCATGAGCTTCAACGTGAACAACAATACGATTGCAATGAATTGCGTGCTTTCATACAAGCTAACATTACCAAATTGAATATTCAACAGAAAAATGCTTACGATAAGATTATACGAGCGGTTGACAATAACGCCGGTGGATTCTACTTTCTGGATGCGCCCGGTGGTACAAGGAAAACGTTTCTGATCTCTTTGATTCTTGCTACTATACGGTCACAGCAGAAAATTGCGGTGGCAATTGCTTCGTCAGGCATCGCTGCTACTCTACTTGATGGAGGCCGAACAGCACATTCTGCGTTGAAATTATCGTTGAACATCCAAGTTGTTGAAACACCAACGTGCAACATATCGAGGAATTCAGCAATGGCAAAAGTTTTGCGAGGAGCTGGAATAGTTCTATGGGATGAGTGCCCAATGGCTAACAAAAAGTCATTAGAAACTTTCAATAGAACAATGCAAGATTTACGCCAAAAGCAACAACTTTTTGGCGGAGCATTAGTCTTATTATCTGGCGATTTTCGGCAAACTTTTCCAGTCATTCCTCGATCAACTCCTGCCGACGAAATAAACGCATGTGTAAAATCGTCAGTTTTGTGGAGACATGTTCAAAGGCTGACCATCAACATGCGAGTCCAATTGCAAATCGATCGATCCGCAGCGGCGTTTTCAAAGCAGTTGTTGGACATTGGCGAAGGCAAAATACCAATCGATGATACCGGTTGGAACACATTGCCGAACAACTTTTGTACAGTTTTACAATCGAAAGAAGAATTGATTGAAAGTGTATTTCCGAATATTGTTCAACACTATCAACGCCACGATTATTTAAGTGAACGCGCAATATTGGCACCGAAAAACGTACACGTCAACGAAATCAATTTTGCCATTCAAGAAAGACTGCCAGGAGAAGCTACAACATATACATCGATTGATAGAGCTTTGAATCAAGATGAAATAGTCAATTATCCAACTGAATTATTGAATTCTTTGGATCCCCCCGGTCTGCCACCGCATAGTTGGGTCCTGAAAGTCGGTTCACCCATTATACTTCTAAGAAATCTGAAGCCACCGACTTTGTGTAATGGCACAAGACTTTCAGTCCAAAAATTGTGACCAAATTTGATTGAAGCCACAATACAAAATGGCAAGGCAGCATTCCCATGATTCCAACGGACATGCCGTTTGAATTTAAGCGCTTGCAGTCCCCAGTACGTCTTGCCTTTGCGATGACCATCAACAAATCGCAAGGGCAAACGTTTCAAGTGTGCGGCGTCAATTTGGAAGAACCGTGCTTCTCCCACGGCCAATTGTTCGTCGCATGCTCGAGAGTGGGAACACCAAGATGCTTATTCGCGCCAGGTGGAAAAACCAAAAATGTTGTAAACCATATGTTTTATAAATGTTTTATAAATAAGTAACAGTTTTACAACAATAAATAAAACACAAAGTAAAAACCCTTAAGAGTTTTAATCGATTTAGGTGTAGCGAAGCGCACAGGGTAACAGCTAGTATACATCAATATATATACATACATCAATATATATGATGATTTTCGTTATTCTATTGGACTTTATGCCGAATATATGGGTCAAATTGTGTGATATCTTAATAAAACTATAGCAATAAATTGCGAGAGTATAAAATGTTCTGTTGCACCCAAACTTAGCCTTTCCTTATTTGTTTTAGTAGTGAAATATACGTGGAAGTACAGGGAAAAAGTAAACAAATATTGAAAATTTGCTAGAAAGATAATAATAAAAGAATTATATTTAAGTTGACAACAACGGCGGAACAGATAATATTGATTTTGGCAACAATACGATTTCAAAATGGCATTGCGTTGGCTCTCGCATCTACTGAAATTGCTGCAACGTTACTAGAAGATGAAGAACGGCACATTCGGCACTGAAGCTTCCGTTAAACATGCAAATCAATGTAACACCTGTTGGCAAGGCAAGCTATGGCAAAAGTGTTGAAGAATTGTAAACTGATAGTATGAGATAAGTCCAATTCTCTAGAGAGAACAATGAAAGATCTGTGGAATAATAATCGTCGCTTTGGTTGCGCAACGATACCGTTACCTAGCGATTTTCGACAAATACTTCCTGTTATTCCAAAATCAACAGCGGCGGATGAATTGAATGTCTTAAGTGAGATTTGTGTGTTGAATTTCTAATTTTTTTGGATTTGCATGACATGCCGCCGCATCAATTACATCTTAAAGTTGGATTCGTCATTATTATGTAATTATGTCGAAACTGTGTAATTGAACCCTGATTGTGACGCAGCTATCGAATAATGTAATAGTTGCAAGAATTTTGAAATGGACTTACAAGGAGTAATGCTTGATTCCACCAATTCCTCTGAGTTCCAACGATTTGCCATTTCAGTTCAAACGTATTAGTTTCCACTGAAACTTGCATTTGCGATGTCAATCAACAGGTCACACAGACAGTCGCTGGCAATGTGTGGCATAAATCTGGAAATGCCATGTTTTTCATACGGTCAGCTATATGTGGAGTGTTCACGAGTTGAAAAACCATCTTCTCTGTATATTTACGCTCCCGAACAGAAAACAAAAAATGTTGTTTATCAAGCTGCAAATAAATGCTTTTCAATACAATCTAAATTCAACTTTCTTTCCTTTTCAAAACAAATAATTTCACGCAGGGCAAAGCCTGTGGGGTCAGCTAGTATGTAATAATTATAATGGGCAATAATTTTTAAAGCTTGCTTGGAGTTGTAACTAAGTCAGGATCAACTCTCTTGCCTGTTATTCATAATTATATTTTGCTTGAATTTATTTGCATCAGCTGATGGATGTAAACATAGTACAATATTACAATTTACAAATTCAGAAGTGATAAGCTGTTATATAACGGGTGATTTTTTTGAGGTTAGGATTTTCATGCATTAGTATTTGACAGATCACGTGGGATTTCAGACATGGTGTCAAAGAGAAAGATGCTCAGTATGCTTTGACATTTCATCATGAATAGACTTACTAACGAGCAACGCTTGCAAATCATTGAATTTTATTACCAAAATCAGTGTTCGGTTCGAAATGTGAAATCCGCTTTTTTATCGACAAATTTTGTTCAGCGATGAGGCTCATTTCTGGTTGAATGGCTACGTAAATAAGCAAAATTGCCGCATTTGGGGTGAAGAGCAACCAGAAGCCGTCCAAGAACTGCCCATGCATCCCGAAAAATGCACTGTTTGGTGTGGTTTGTACGCTGGTGGAATCATTGGACCGTATTTTTTCAAAGATGCTGTTGGACGCAACGTTACGGTGAATGGCGATCGCTATCGTTCGATGCTAACAAACTTTTTGTTGCCAAAAATGGAAGAACTGAACTTGGTTGACATGTGGTTTCAACAAGATGGCGCTACATGCCACACAGCTCGCGATTCTATGGCCATTTTGAGGGAAAACTTCGGAGAACAATTCATCTCAAGAAATGGACCCGTAAGTTGGCCACCAAGATCATGCGATTTAACGCCTTTAGACTATTTTTTGTGGGGCTACGTCAAGTCTAAAGTCTACAGAAATAAGCCAGCAACTATTCCAGCTTTGGAGGACAACATTTCCGAAGAAATTCGGGCTATTCCGGCCGAAATGCTCGAAAAAGTTGCCCAAAATTGGACTTTCCGAATGGACCACCTAAGACGCAGCCGCGGTCAACATTTAAATGAAATTATCTTCAAAAAGTAAATGTCATGAACCAATCTAACGTTTCAAATAAAGAACCGATGAGATTTTGCAAATTTTATGCGTTTTTTTTTTTTAAAAAGTTATCAAGCTCTTAAAAAATCACCCTTTATCTAAATAATTCATTTACTGTGAATTCTTTATGATATAAAACAGAGTTTAGACATATTTTCCATTTTTTAATGTTTAGTTTTTAGTTTTTCTACACATTTTCAATTACTGTATTTGCTTTAAAAATCCATCTTTAGCCACAGCTTAGTTGCTTACAGATGTCGTTCGCGGCATTTCTTGAGTAGGACTGAGTTGATAGAAATCTTTAGAGCATCTATGGATAAAGTACATGCAGCCAGCAAACACAACTGAAATGAAAATAATCCAAAGTAAAAGTATATTTATTATTAACTAAAAACATGTTTAAAAAAATAAGATTATTATAATACATTTAAAACTAACCATTCCTATAAGTTCTAGCATACAATGGAAAAAAATAGTTTATACGACAGCATGGGAAAACATTATTATTTTTCTTTATTATGCAAATCAACTAGTACTCACTCGTGCAGCAAAAATTGACAATCATAAGCAAATGAAATTCAGTAGTGATGAATACAAAAAGGCAATGAAGGAATAAATCGCCCACAATGTAGCATACAATAACGGCAAAAGCGGGCAAAAAGAAAGAATATAAATTCTGAAAAAACAATAAAAGATAATTTTGAAATTTTTGAAACGAAAATCACATATCGCTGATTTACATGAATAGTGTCATAACTCAAGAAACAAAATTTTTGAGTTGAGTATGCAGAAATTTGCGCAATTTCATCGTCCATATTGTATAAAAATTTCATTCCGATGCGTAGGAAAATAAACCGTGATATAAGAATGTGCCGTTCTTATACTTTTTATGTTGCATTAGTTTTTAACCACTATAACGACACTTCTCAGTTGTGCCAGAATTAGTTATATTTTTTTTACGAAACAACGACATCTTTTGTGTTAGAACGATATTTGCGAAAATGGAATTAAATTTTTCGTGTTGTTTTTTTCAGCAAAAACGACACATTTGAAGAATGACGGCAAAATTGATTTATATGTTTCACAAATAACGACATAATTCAAAGTGGGTCACATTTATGCCCAAGAAAAAGCATTAGTACACTCTATTTGGTCAACTTATGCTCAACATTGTATTTAATATATTGACAGATTTGTCAATAAACTAATGGCATTTTTCTCTATATGCTAAATAAGAGACAATTGAAAACTTTAAATCGATGTCCTGAAAATCGACTTTTTTGAATTGTGACACTATGCATGTAAATGAGCAATGTGTACATATATGTACATGTTGTAACGGGTGATTTTTTTGAGGTTAGGATTTTCATGCATTAGTATTTGACAGATCACGTGGGATTTCAGACATGGTGTCAAAGAGAAAGATGCTCAGTATACTTTGACATTTCATCATGAATAGACTTACTAACGAGCAACGCTTGCAAATCATTGAATTTTATTACCAAAATCAGTGTTCGGTTCGAAATGTTTTTATCGACAAATTTTGTTCAGCGATGAGGCTCATTTCTGGTTGAATGGCTACGTAAATAAGCAAAATTGCCGCATTTGGGGTGAAGAGCAACCAGAAGCCGTTCAAGAACTGCCCATGCATCCCGAAAAATGCACTGTTTGGTGTGGTTTGTACGCTGGTGGAATCATTGGACCGTATTTTTTCAAAGATGCTGTTGGACGCAACGTTACGGTGAATGGCGATCGCTATCGTTCGATGCTAACAAACTTTTTGTTGCCAAAAATGGAAGAACTGAACTTGGTTGACATGTGGTTTCAACAAGATGGCGCTACATGCCACACAGCTCGCGATTCTATGGCCATTTTGAGGGAAAACTTCGGAGAACAATTCATCTCAAGAAATGGACCCGTAAGTTGGCCACCAAGATCATGCGATTTAACGCCTTTAGACTATTTTTTGTGGGGCTACGTCAAGTCTAAAGTCTACAGAAATAAGCCAGCAACTATTCCAGCTTTGGAAGACAACATTTCCGAAGAAATTCGGGCTATTCCGGCCGAAATGCTCGAAAAAGTTGCCCAAAATTGGACTTTCCGAATGGACCACCTAAGACGCAGCCGCGGTCAACATTTAAATGAAATTATCTTCAAAAAGTAAATGTCATGAACCAATCTAATTTTATGCGTTTTTTTTTTTTAAAAAAGTTATCAAGCTCTTAAAAAATCACCCTTTATAATATTACCTCACAGAGTCCTGCGAAGAGGAAAAAACCTGCCATGAAAGCGGTCAAATTCGAAATGAAAGTGAACCATAAATATGTCGTAGGTTCTGCATAAGCTGTAATTAGTTATAAAACAAAAAATACTTTTAACACACAAAATTAGAAATAAATGTGGAGTAACACTTCTTTCTTCTGACGCGTATTGATTTTCAGCAAATACTTTCGAAGGATTAAAAATTGTTTCATCTCATTAATTTTTATTTGAATTTTAGTCAAACATTATTTTACACCCACCACTAATCTGCACTTTTAGGTAATACGAACGCGGATATTGATTTAGAGCAAAGAAGGACATAAAGAAAGTCTTCGCGCAAAACACCAAAACTATCACAATCGCCACAAATCTGTCACCTTTAAACATTTTCGTATTTTGTTTATAATTTTTTTTACATTCATATGAAATTACGAAATGACATGAAAATATAAGCACTACTGGGCAACACAGAACTTTTAGAGCTTTTCATATTTGCCGAAAAATTTAAGTCTAAAAAAATATTTTTATGTAAGCGGGCTTCAAAAGAATACTCATTTATCAAGAGGAGCATAATAAGTTACATAAAATTCTATGTAAGTTTACACAACGCCGATTTTGAAACTTATAAACCTTCTGAAGTCCCCCGTTTAGCTCAAGTAGTCTATTATACGCGATATTAAAATGTCAGATTTTATGACATTAAAATGACAATTATAATTTAAATTGGGTATAAATTAACAAACGTAAATTTCAATATTTTGAGTAGATTAACCATTTCTTTCGCACAGTTCAATGTGTTACCAAAAATTGTCACAGAAAAGCAATAACATACACTTTTACTGGTTTAACTACTAATGTCATTGAATTTGACATTATAGAGCCCATACATTTAATTTTGAAGTGTATCAGTTCAACAGTTCTGATTAGTTGTTAAGGATTCGGTTTGCAATAGTTTCCCATGTTATATTAGTAGCAATCCTGTCTAAGCCATAAGACCTTTTAATCCTTCTGCTATGTTTGGGTCAATTTGACCCAATTTTCAGTAAAACTCGTCGAAATTCGCGCGTTAGTCTAGTCGTATTGTATTGATTCTTCTTCTATTTGTTAACTGCAGTAAAACGAATAGATAAATCTGAAAATTAAAATAATATCTGCTTTTTATGTTGTTGGAGGATGCATGTAATTTCATTACACTTATTACGTTGTTGGGTCAATTTGACCCACCTAGTATTTTGAAACATTTTGCCATTTATTATTACATCACTCGATCAAAAACGCCGACAAAGAAAGCTAGTTATCGGAAATCGAGTATATTTTGCACAGCTCTATGTTTATATATATATGAATCCACCAAAAAACGACAGCGATGTTTCTTCTGTCACCATACAAAAAATTCGAACAAATATTCAGCTGTTTGTAGTTCCTGCCAAAAATTTGTTTGCAAGGAACACAGCAGCTTAGTTTGTGAAAATTGCTGTTAAAACATACATATCTCAACTATTTTCTACAATTAACATACACTTAACTTGATTCAAATAAAAAAATATGAACTCTTTCAATAAAATAGTGTTATTAGTGGAGTTTTTATAAGTGGATCAAATTGACCCAAAACACTATATATGTAATTGTGTCCTAACGTAGCAGAAGCGTTAAGAGCATACACATCCAACTGATAGCACATGTAAATGGCTTACAAAAGATTTGCAGCAACTACAAAAGCCTCTTTCTCACTCTCCAAACTCGCCATTACTCACAATCCTGTGCTCACCATGCGCTTGTTCATTGCTCCACCATTCCTATTCTTTCACAGACTTGTGAATTTCAATTGTACTTAAAACTTGGTCGAGTACAAAACATTTTATAGCCCAAATTATGTGTGTAAGATGGACAATTACATGCAAAGTTGTAGAAGGCACACAACGATAAATAACAGCACAATGTGATTAGTAAGTACGCAAATGAAATCTCAAGCCATTTATCTTAGCACTTTATAAAGTTGATTTAAAGTACACATGACCACCAAGTTTATGTATTTATAGGGTAGGGGTGTGAAAAAGGAAGCACTTTCATTACTGTATATTCTTGTCTGGCAGTCAGTGAAACAAATCTGTTTTCATTCTCATCGTATGTTGCCAAAATCATGGCGAATAGCAGCTACAGATCGAACTAAATAAATCGTTGCATATTTGTTTGCTTGGTGCTTATCGTTATATGTCTACAAATGTAGTATATATGGGTATGAGCAACAAGAAAAGAAGGTGTCCCAAATGTAAACTTACGCTCGATTTCGATTTATCGTTGTATATGTAGCTTCGGCTTTTGAGATTTTGAAGTCTACTTAAAGAAGAAGGAAGCAGCATACCTGTTCAGTTTTGAAGTTCGCCCAAGGGTTAACCTGTAGAAGGAATTAAACCCACTTTCTTAATTAATATTCAATATACTTTTTACATTTTTTTTTTACTTTTTCCGCCTGTATTGTTGTTATAGTTATAACAGCAATAAATATTCTCTCAATTAATTTTAAGTTACGCGTCTAAGGTGACAGTCTTTGACTGCTTGAAAATTGGATATATCTTGTTACGAAAGCCCAATTGCCATGGGAAAGAACGAACGTATGTACTATTTTGAAATTAACAGAGTTTTTAGTTAAAAAATAATTTGCTATCAAAATAGGTTTTTTAAAATAATCCATACCCATTAGACGGTGCACATTTAATTAAAACTTATGTCACATTCGTTCATTTATTTTCAAAAGGGCCACTTGACATATATTCTATTTTTGCACACACATACGTAAATAAAATGTCCAAAACATACCATGTAAAAACTAAATGTTTTATTTGAAAACATTTAAACTTTAATGCTCAGCTTAGAATAACAAAGTTTTTGTCTTCATGCATAACAGCTTTCTGCGTGTGTTAGTTTTATTGTGCATGTCTATATTATTTAAATATGAGTACGTTTGTACATATGTACATATGTATATTCAAAGTTTTGCTCAGCATTTGTTTATAAACTTAGATATTTTCATATTCTTTCCCAAGTTACATAAGTATATACAGATAGCAAAGCTAGGGACTATGAGACTCTAACGAGTTTTCCACCTATGCTTTCTCTCACTGGTCACGTTTTTGAATAGAGAACAGATCTCATAGAGAGCGATAGAGAAATGGTGAATAGAATATTTGCTCGTATTTTATTTTGTTTAGTTTATTATTACCAATATACGCATCATATTTCATAATCATTAAAAATTCAAAATCATATTTAAAGCTATAAATATGCCATATCATAGCTCTTTAGCCACGCAAATGCTCAAAAATGCATTTAAGCACAACTAAAAATATGACTACATATTTATGGCATTCAAAAACAACTGAACTCTGGTAATAACTCCATTAGAGGGCAAAAATTGCATAACAAAAAAAATTCACGATGGAAGCAACAACTTTTCATTAAATTCCAATAGTAAATTACAGTTCTAAGTATAAAATACTATTTACAGAAGAGATAGGGAGGGAGAACAAATTAAGTGTGCTTGGTGGTCCACGTGCAGCGCGTTAATTATATCATTATCGTTGCCACCAAAGCGAAATAAAATATAGAAAATAGCCAATAAACAAACAAACTTATTAATGAAAGCCAGAGAAAAATTTGCCATAAAGAGCTTGAAAGGGTAGAGTGCAGAAATAAATAAATTTATTTATGATTATTATGATTATTTATGTACATTGGAATATATTCCGAATGAATTTTAATGTTATTCCGCAGGGTACAGTACCATTTTTAGCCTATTTGTTCTAGTGAAAATGTCAAGATTGGTTTGCTAAGAGATGAACTAGCTCTGAGGACACGTCCAAGTCAAGGTCATCCTCTGCCACTCTCTAAATCGACCACTATTTCATTATTGTTGTGAAATATCCCTTCGTACACTCTACATATTTCTATGTGTGGCAGTATTTAGTTCTTATAAAATTTAAATTCTCTATTTATTTATTTATTTGCTTTAAATTTCGGCAATTTTTAGATAAACAGATAGATAGTAGTTATATCGCCTCACAATGCATCCTTAAATTTTTATTTTATCGTACTCGTTGTTTAAATCGATTAACTATCAATCTCGACTTTGATAAAATTAAACTTTTCTGCTTTCAAACAAAAACAAACGAGCATGCAGTTATAATTCTTCACCAACACATATATGTATGTGCATGTGTACATCGGCAGCCATGTACTCTTCGCAGCTTTAGTCGACAAAATATCCAGTTAAGAAATGAGACTGATTACGGTTGCTGGGTTGAAAAGCGCAAAATAAATGACACAAACTTTTTATATTAGCAATATACTTAATGCAGGATGACATTAAGGAAACGAATTTTGGACGTGCAATGAAATTCATGCGGTAACAACGTTAAATAAAATTAAGATAGTTATTGAAAGCGGTATATGCTAGAAGTGGATCGGATGGAAAAGTTGGTGTTATCAAAGCTCTACACAGAGAACCTAGAGTCAGACCGAGTTCTCAACTGAAACAAAAAAGATTAACTAAACATTTAGTTATTTATTTATCAATTTCATTTCATTACTTTCACTCCTTCCTTTGTTATAACCAAGCGATTGTAATATATGTCTAACATTTATTTGATCGAATAACATTAATTCTCAAATCCTTTTATATGTACTGCACCCTTCCTATTTTGCACATCCTGTATTTGTAAATGTTTTTGTGCAATGATTACGGTACTTTGGGTTAAACAATGATAACATTTAATCAATGTGCTGCCATTAACCCTTACATGACATCAGCTTGTGCGGTATCGCACAAATAATAATAATAAAAGAAGAATCTGAGGATGTGAAAAATGAAAACAAAATAGAAACTAGATAAATAAAATTTCCACAGAAGGATATTCAATTTGCAGGTACTATGGTGGGTGATTATTAACTGTCACAGGTTTACATAATTTGATTAAAAACTTATTGAAGAAAGAAAAGTGATTGAAGTTATAGTTATTTAATTAGAGGTACTATCAAACAACGTAGATGTATTTATATAGATAAAAAAACAAAATATGAAACCGTGTGAGTCCTTAAGGTAATATGAAATATAAGAGACATTTTATAGATGTGTACTATAATATATAATTTACATAAATTGCTTTGTTCTCATTTGGGGCACCAATAACACAAAAGTTTTACATTTTAAGCTCATTTTTTTCGGTTTTCCTTTTCCATAGGTGGTAAAACTCACTCTTTTGCACATATTTCGAATAGTTATTAATATATAGTTAATTATTATTTAATTTAATGGGAAATCTTTTACATAAATATAAGTTGACGCAAAGTCAAAACTTGTAGTTTCTTTTAGTGTTATTGTATCACCGTAAACATTCCCAAGCTAGCTTCAGAAATATTTATTAGTGAAGAGTTACGTATACGCCCTGTATATCTCCATTTTCTTATCGCAGCAATAAAGAACAAAACAACATTACAGTGATCTTAAATATATCACCCCTGTTCATTATTATTCGTCCTTTTTAAATTGTTGTCGATGACATTTGTTCGAATGGCAAATCATTTATCACGTCTTAAGCTGCTCGCAGATAAGCGTTGCGCGATGCTTTTTGATTTATCTACAACAAAGTGAATGTGGTGAATTAAATGTAACGTTACGCAAAAAAAAATTGTGCAACGAATGTATGCTTAAGAGCTTAATCTGGGCAGTCAATTGATGGCAACTCATTTCGAGAATTTTATGTGCAGTGTTAAAATAGTTTCATGGATTTTAAAATGGCAGATTTAATATTAAAATACCTACTTCATCATTAATACTTACCTCATTGTCAACGGAAATTCGCCATTTTATGTGCTGAACCTAATTGTTATTGCCTGCTTTTAGGCATTGTAGTCTTGTTATATACACATGTCTTGATGTTATGTCAGCATTGTTAACTGTCTCATTCAACGCTACTGTTGATGCCACTGTAAATTTGTCAATGTTATGCTGACTTATACTCCGCTCAGCAGAAACTCTTCTACACTCAGCCGCCTTCACACGGTAGCTGCTAGTTTTCGTTTCACGATGTCCTTGTACCATATGCATGCTCTTATCGCATAAATATTTAATTACCTGATAATACTCAAACGCTCAACTCAGCTGAAGAAGTATATGTACATATGCTCCTGCGAAATTTAAATTCAAATAAACCGTGCGCCTTCAGGTTAGTTAGCCTAGACCCTGTTCTAAATTATAAAACTTATATGCATCGCATCGAATTAGCCACTTTATTCATGTCATAATTAGTAAAATGACATAAAACCAATTAGAGAAAGGAGTTCTTGTAATTGGTTATGATTGGAACTTAGGCGATTTGATGCTCTAATTTATGATTAATTTCATTTTATATCATATCGTTATCTTCAGTATTTTCAATGTCAATACATGGAGCGTACCTGATAAAAAAATGTACCTTATTGGTCAAAGATTTGGACAGCCTTATTTCTTCTGTGGAGAGCACAATCGTGAGATTTTAATTTCGGGACCAATTGAATCTTTGTTAAAACATGTTCTTATGATACTCGTAGAAAGTTCTAGTTGGTTAGGAATCATTTTCCGAAGGCATTGAAGTGTTACGTTGACCCCGTTCGCGATAATTCAGTATAAAACTTATTCATAATACTTGTGCAGCGAAGCGTACAACTTTTTTTCTCCATATTCCACATCGTGTGCATAGGTGTGCAAATATACCATTTGTTCACACGTAAACCTCATCATGACCTAAAAGCCCAAGTAAAAGTGAATGCAGCTTTTGTGCGAACGTGTTGCTACTTTCATTCAAAATAAACATATTTGTTTGTCTGTGTGAGTGAGTGTGCATGTGCGAAATAAAATCTTAGTGGATAACATTAATTCGAAGAATAAATGATAGAGATGCTTTTATGCGCACAAATAAGCATACACTCTGCACACTTAGAGGGGCAGACTTTGCACAGTGAGCATGCGTTTTTGTTGGTTTACGTAGATTAAGTCGGCATACCGTGAGGTTCATCGCAAAGATGAAAGGTAAAAGCTTTCACTGCACTGATTGTTATTGGTATTGTTGTTTTGCAGAGATTTATTGTTGTGCACTGAATGCGCAGGCAGAGTTGAAAGGAAAAGCTTTTCAATTTAGCAGGAGGCGAGTCATTAGTCCTTAATAGTTACTTCGAGATTTCTGTGAGGTTTTTTTTATTTTATTGATATGTGTATGTGCGAGTTCACATTAGGTCGTGGGAAAAATATATTTTTTTGAAGAAGAAATATTTGTGTTTTAGATAGAAATTTGTTTCTAGCTCTATCTCAGATGGAATCTTGTTGATTAACTATTACTATGAACGGAAATAATTTCTTGCTAGTTATTATCTCTAAAGAACCTATCCTAGAAATATAGATTTGCCGCTCGAAGTATCCAAAAACTGAAATATCCATGGTTTAATTTGCAACTAAAGCAAACCCTAAATGTAAGTCGGCCATTCATTGCAAATGCACTCAAATAACTGGCAGTGCAATTCAGTGAAATGCAGTTTGCGCTTACACTTTTAATGTCTAATCATTGGCACAAATGATGTGAATGAGGCTCATTGAAATTCATTCCTGTTGCAAGCAATACCACTTAGAAATGTGTCTCAAAAGACAGACAATGATATCTGATCTTCGTTCTCACTACTGTTGTTGTTGGGTTTTAGAGTACTATTGATACACTTTTACTGCATTGATTGAAGTTACCAATTAAAGCTCATTGTACAAGTAGGCAATTGACAGCATAAACATCATTGAACTACAATTTCGTTTGCAGTACCTTTACAAGCCTTTGAATTTTGCTTCCAAGGTAGTGCTTATTAGAATTGAACCTTTGATTCCTTGTGTGATATGCTGCAAACCAGGGATTTCATTACAAGTTCAATGTGCGAGTTGAGGTTTACTTTGTTGTATGATTTTTCAAAGCTTTGGTATTCACTCCTCCTTCGTTATACTTTAGCTTCAAGAAATAAATATTTGTTTAACCTGTTTCGTTTAATATCAATAATGAAATATTTCACTTGTTTGATATTTATATTATCCTTGATTAAATTATTAAAAAGGTTTTATATCTGTCAAGAATACTGCGACAGAATGCTTTATTATTTAATTTTTAATCTTTTAATTAATATTTTGCATCAGGCATATCAGTCATCTCTCTCCTCTCTTAAAATACTCTTGGATGATTTTAAATATTATATACTTTCAGCCAAATGGCATTCCAAAGTAGAACACACGGAACCTCTTCCATCAAAAGGAAATCATAAAAATTTACATCTCCGGTAAGTAAGCATTTATCTAACAGTCTCCTTTACGCGGCAGCTAACGAAGGTTAGAGAAGCGATTTCCATTTGGGTGAGCTGTAACCATATTTCAAGTTTCAGCAATTTGTTAAGTTGCCAAGTTTCTGCATTGAACGGACAAATGTGACTATTTCGCACCTGCATGGCTGACATGCCCGCAATACATGCGAGGTACATGCACCGTAAAATGAAATCTAGAAATCTTACTGTGGGGATGTGTTGGTGAACATTGCTGAACTTGCAGCTCAATATGAAAACTTGCAAATGTTTTACGAAGAGGTGAAGGAGGCAGATATTTATTCAAGTTGAATGCATGCAAAATAGAAACAAGGTGTTGCAGAAGATTCGAATAAGCACAGCAAATGAGTTTTGTTTTTATATAGTTCTGAAAGCTATTTCTAAGATCCTGCAATTTCTTAATCAAAATCATTTCCATAGTCATTCTCGTATTAATCTCGATAACCAAAGTCACAATCAAATCTATATTATAGTCATGCTTACAATCGTTTTGATTGATTTCTAGCTAACATCAGTTATAGCCATGAACACACATTACGATCTGAAACTAATAATCATAGGCAAATGTTAGAATTGTCAGGTTGAAACTTCTGTTCCTTAGTGTCTGTTCAGAATTAAATGTAGTCGTTTATGATCCATGGTACTAATTGAAGAGCATTCAGCTTTTCATATTTTTCAATTGCGATTGCTACAAATTTCAATTCTACCGCACATAGCAGGTGACCGTATACCTCAATCTTTACCAAAAATTCAAAGACTCGTATGCGGCAAGTCGTTTATGTGTGAAAAGTTTGAAAAGCAATAACTGTGACTCAGGCGAAAATGCACGAAATGAATATGACAACACGTAGCAGTTATAAGACAGTACTTTGAAATAAACGTCAATATTTACAGCTCGCTTCTACCGCAGGTGTTTGTTACTTTCGTCAGCTGGTGAGTTTTTTAAGTTCATTTTTCTCTCAAAGTACATTGCAATACATTGTAAGTGGATTCTATTTACAATTCATTATTGTTATGAACAGCATAACGACTCCAACACCCTTCTCCCATGTATCTTTTTGTGGTTTAACTTCAAAGCGACACGCAGAAGTCACGCCCATAAACTCGCACCACCATAAAGCACACTCACAATTTGTAAAGCTGTTATTCAATTCGATTACCCTAAAACTGAAATCACACATGTTTCTACATTTTGTTTTTTCCCCTCTCTCAGCTGCAAAGTTCTACTTAATCTTCCTCCTGCGCCACGAAATGCTCAATAACTTTTTCATGATGTGGCTCTGTGTTTGTGTGTGTTTGCTTGCTGGTTTCCTTGTGTTTGCCGAAGTTGGTAGTAAAAGACAGGCACATACTCGATTTGATATACAAACACGCATTTGCAAGGCATGCTTTATTAAATTGTGAGAATTCGATAAAGTAGAGGATATAAGTTTTTTGCTGACTGCTATATTTTTTAAATACATACATATTCATAAGTCATATGTGATTGCAAGTGTTCGCGTTTTGTTTGATCTGTTTGATAGAAATTGCGAAATATTTAAAGCTTTACGAGCTGTAAGATTAAAAATTGAAAATATTAAAATGTCGTATTTTCTACTCTCTTACGGTTTCTATTACAAATCCAGATATTTCTAGTTTCTAGACACACAAATTTCTAGATAAAAATATTTAATTGCATATTGTATAACAGATATTGATTTGTTTAAACATGTATGGACTTCGAAGTGTATTAATCGCATTAAATCTACACGCTACAATAAAATTTTGTTGTCTTATTCATGTGGTAACAGAAAAGTTTCCCAATTCAACCCATTAAGAAGATAGTATATGTTGACCTCAACGAACTGGTGCTACACCCATTTATGTCAGTTGTTTGCTCGATTCGTTACTTTTAAAGTTTTGCAGAATCGCTAACAGTTTTTATTTATTTTCCATTTGCTTTAATATTTTTTGAGTTCATACATATATTATAATGTATATTCAGTGCAAATAGGTGCATTTTCCTCCAAATAAAAGATCAGGATTTACTGCTTTTGGTTTCAGGTGGAACCCACTCATCCTGCCTCAGAGATAAAATCTACGATATTTATGCAACAGAACTTATTAGGGGTGCTTCACGTTTTGGAAAGTGGGACCGTTGCACAAAATTGAGGGCATTATGCGTAGGGAATATTATTTAAGTATTTTGCAAACCCAGCTTCCCAATTTTCTTGATGGGGATCCCAAGCAACCTGCGAAAATTTTAAAAGAATGGCTGGAAAACCAAATTTTAAGGTGATGGAGTAGCCAGCGCAAAGTCCCGACCTCAATCCAATTGAAAATCTATGGTCAATTGTGAAGCGAGAGCTCGGACAGTATCAATCAGCCCCCTCCAACCTAAACGATCTTTGGGGGCGTGTTGAACAATAGTGGAATAATATTCCGAAAGGAATTGTTGAAAATCTATTCGTGAGCATGCCAACATGTAAAAAATGTCATAGAAAGTAAGGGTCTATGGACTAAATATTAATAATGCATTTCTTTTATTTTTTTCACGGATGGTGCAAAACTGAGTACATGCCGCTTTTTTTTGTTTTTGTATTATAACTATGCCATTGCCTCCGTTACTATTTTGCTTTTTACGCCTAATTGTTACAAATAAACTAGATATTCAAGAAAAAAATGTTTTTGTCATTTACTTCATTCGTTTATTTTTAATGCGCGCTCAAACATGAAAATGTTGATCGTGGAATCACTTTTGCTCCCCACTGTATGTCCTTAAATGACTTGAAGGCTGTGTTGTTTATAATTCTTTTATAGTTCAGTAAAAGCCATTAAATGAGTAAAAGGGGTGCCACGTGCCACTAACCTCTAAATTTGTATTAATACGTACCGACAAAGATATCCACTTCGGGTTTTGCTCTACAATATTTTTGCAACATACAACAAACAACTTTTTCCTTTGCCGTTTCTCTATTAGATTATTCTCTTCAATAATGTTGTCACGTACGAAGGTTACAGCCGAATTGGTAAATCGTACAGCATAACGAAAATGTCATAAAGTTAGGACAATATCGACTGCTGTGAGGAAAACAAACATACATGAGCGGATTACCTTATTTGGTATAAATGCAAAACTAGTGGCTAAGTATTTATATAATATGTATTGATATAAAGGTTTAGGGTGTTTTGCCTTAGAAGTATAGAATAGCCAAAGGCTTAGTTATGAAAGTTGTTTTCAAAACAAAAAAAAAAACAATGTGTTGAACATTTATGTTTATTAAGACCTTATCGAATTAAGGACTTTTTAGGCAATGTGCATAGAGTACACTACTTTTTTAATGAAAATTGTACCTATGGGATTGTGTTTAAGAATCACTATCGAGATGATCATGTCCCTGAAATTCTGTCGATAATACCCAATTTATAATAGTACCAACATAAAGACTTACCAGAACTTAAAAAACGTTATAAATTCGAAAGAATTCATTACTCGCAAGCCCCCAAGCTCTTAAGATTATTTAGTGTTTAGAAGAACTCGAAAGTATTTATTGGAACTGAGACATTATTTCGATAAAATATTGAAATCGTGAAATGTATTTATATGTTATCAATAATTTGATATACTTTCATCCCTGTTTACTTTCTGATGATTTGCACTCCTCCATTTCTTGCAATCGCTTATCGGCAATAATTCTTCGGTAGTGAATGTAGGATAATGGACTACAAACGACGGACAACGCTGAAAATGAATATAAAATTTTATGTTATTTAGTTATTTTTAAGAGCAGAAAAAAATTTTTAAAGCTGTTTATAAATATACTAGCTGACTCCGCAGTCATTGCTCTGCGTGAAATTATTTGTTTTGAAAACAAACTTGAATTTGTATAGGTTGGAAAACATTTATTTGCGATTTTTCTATTTTTTTTTTCAATGTAACTCAGCTTAATAAACAACAGTTTTTGTTTTCTGTTCCGGTGCGTAAATATACAGAGAAGATGAATTTTCAAGTCTTGAATGAAATTTATGCCACACACCTCCAGCGACTGGCTTTGACACCTGTTGATTGTCATCCCAAATGCAAGTCTCATTGGAAACTGAATACGTTTGAACTGAAATGGCAAATCGCCTTGAGTTCCGGCGGAATCAAGCATTCTGCCCCCTTGAAAGTCCTTTAAAAAATTCTTGCAACTATTACATTACATTGTATTGCTTGAAGATTGCGAAGCATAAAAATACAAAGCATTATAATGACAAAGAATTTAGAAATTTCACTGGATAATTCACAGCTTCGTCTTCATTTTCAACATGATCGATCGATGTGTATGAACACAAATATCCCGGAAGTTGACTTTAAGTCGTATAGATTAAATCATCGACATCGGTATTTTTGGCATTTAAAAATCTGCGTGCACTCAACCAATCGTAGTTACGATAAAATTGGCTAATGTTCGGATTGATATCAAACCATTAGAAGTATTAACCAGAATTTGCCCAGTTCTTTGCAGATCTTATGCGGTGCTTTCCTGTTGCAGGAACACACGCATATTCATGGTCAATCATATGGTTTTCGCGTGTCGCCACGATGACTTGGGACATGCGTTCAATTCCTCCGCCGCTGTTGATTTCGAAATAACAGAGTGTGTTTGTAAATAACAGTATCATTACGCCACCAAAGCGACGATTATTATTCCACAGATCTTTCATTGTTCTGTCAAGTGCTTCTAGAAAATTGCGCTCATCTCATAGATGTTTCATAGATTTGCATGTTTAACTGAAGCTACAGTGTCGAACTTCAAGTAGCGTTGCTGCAATTCCAGTAGAGGCGAGAGCCAACGTAATGCCATTTTGAGATGTATTGTTGCAAAAAACAGGTATACTTGTTGTTCCAAAATTATTCTGTCGTATGCACGATTCAGTACATCTCTAATTTGCTTCATTGTAGATGTCACCGTTCATTTGCAATTCTGAATTCTCTGTTGCCACTTGCCAATTTCCGACTTTTCCGAATTGTTTTTTTATAGATAAATTGAAAAAAAAAGAATGTATGGAAAAAAGTTACTTTTTGGAATTTTACAATTTTCCGACTAAACCTTCCAAGATCCACAACGAACAACCTCTGAACATTTCATCAAGAATTGTCCAACCGTTCTCGATCCTTAGCGTATCTAATCTTGAACCGCTTTCGCAGCGCAAGGAACGGAAGCCCTCAAAGATAAATAATTCCCCCCGTTTTTTACACATTTACCTTTTCTATTAACCTTTTGTTGATAAAACCTTCCTTAACACAAAATGGTAATATTGAAACACTCAGTTCCATTCTGATTACATAGCAGTTACTGTCGTGGGTATCGTCCATCATAATTTCCTATCGCTTGCTGTCACACAATTAAACTTCAGCAAACTAATAGAACATTCTGTTGCTACACTTCTTCTTTCTACTGAAATTCTTAAAACTAATCCCTAGCTAACTAAATGCATATATATTACTGTGTGCACAAAATGAACCGTGTCTTAAATTGACTTGACTTATAACAGTCTAAGCTCATTCATTTCTAACTTATAATGAAAAATTTGTCCGTAATACTTTGCATGAGTTGGCATAACAGGCCACTTCTTATCCGCGCCTTCATAGCTTTCACTTACCACCACAGTTGTCATAAATTTACGCGCTAAACTTCAAATTTACTTGATTCTTTCCAAACAATTTTCTCTGCATAATTAGTTGCAAGATTACCCTTCTCCGCGGTAGTAACATCTTCATCACAATAGCCGGACCAAATTTTTGCGAAATTACTCGAAGTTCTCGTAAACTTAAGAACTTGAAATTACTGAATTGCAAAATGGCAGCGTTTCCAGTAATAGCAATATTTTTCCATCTATTTTTTGTTAGTTTGGTGAAAAAGGGGGACTTTGTGTGAATTTGCCTTTTAGGCGTTACTAACTGTAGGCATCCGTTGTTCCGACAAACGGTTTGCGCCCGCTTACAACTTCTTTGTAAAGAAGATTCCTTTGTACATCAAAAGTCTTTCTAAAGACATTTTTCCATTTTAATTCGTTTTGTATCGCAATAAAGTTCCTCTCCTCGGTATATATGTATGTCAATATTTATAACTAATTGGTGAAGAATGAAAATTTTTTTAACTGAGGAACAAGATGCTCAGTAGGAAATATTTTCTTTCTCAATTGGTTTCGGGGTATGCCTTTTAATGTTATCACATTAATATGCTTAGTTCTTCATATCAGCTGTCCATGTAAGCGCTTGTGTTTGACATTTATTTTTTTGAATGGGATAATCTACCCGCCGACTAACTTTTTAAAGTCATTCTGTATGGCGAAAGTACTTATACTATATTGCATTCATAGTCCCACCACGACGGAAATAAGACTCGTAGAACCTTCAAGAAGACTGTACCAACCTTATGGCTATTTTTTTTTTGGTTCTCCATCATTATTCCAGTGTTTCTTGAATGATTTCTCTCAATAACTGCATCTGTAAGGTTTCAAAATTTTACCTTTGAAATGTTTATAGTATCTCTGAACAAATTTATAGGTTAGTGGAACGCAGCTTCATGCCTGGCTATATCCATAACGAACCGTGACTTACGCGTGGAAGAACATTAACAATGTGAGCCGCTCTATACACAATTTCTATCAAAATTTGTGCATTTTCATTAATTTAACCAGTAGGCAGTTACCTTTTGTAAATAGTGATATTCATTGCATTACTTTCCCATAGAAAATCAATCAGACCGCTAAATAAAGGACGCCTTAAATTTTAATACACATATAGAAATTATTTCGAACTTCAAGGTGTAACATATTCCGATTCCCTTTCTTATTTTTGACTGGTGTTGTAGCATTTTAAGATACTATATTGCCGACGAATTTGATAAGTTACAAGCTCGTAGATTATTGTTTTTAAAGTAGAAAGCAATTGATCTTCGTTTTCCTTGAGCTGGTGAAAAGATGTTAGAGAAAAAACAAGAAAGCTATCAGTTTTGTTACCCAGTTGGGTAACGACTTAATTAATTGTTTCTTCCCAAGTTTACTCACGAAAAAAATAGTAATAATAACGTCAGAAAAATTAAATTTAAAATTAATTTACAGCCAAATTTTCGCTTGCGCTTCCAATGAATTACAACAAATATTGCGACTTCAATGGGATAAAGCGCTTGCAACAAAGTGTAAAACACAACCGCTAATCGAGAAGACCTGCGCATAGATACTCAGCAGCATCACTCGACGCTGAGTCTGGTGACATAAATCCGTACTGATCCATGGACAACATATTGCCTTGAAGACAGATTTTTCTGTGTGCCAAAACTGAAGGCCCTGGGGCGGCATGACTATCTCTGTGTAGTTGCACGCTGACCAAAGCTTCTTCCTTCCAATGCCGCGGTGGAAATTGGAATTTCGTTGGCAATTTAGTTGGCCAATTTTTCCATCTCTCATAATCCCACCAAAACAGTGGAATCTTAGTGCCTCAAGCATAAACTTGATGCAAGACGCAGCTCGCCCGTACACAGATTTTTATTTCGTCCAGTTCGTCGCCTCCGCCGTATGGCATAAATCCAGTTAGATTGAATTGATTTTTCTCAGTTTCGTGCTCCGAATTTTCTGCTGCTTGCTGTTGCTTTAGTGGCAGGCACCAGCAGTCGAAATGGATTTTCCTGTATTGCACCGTTGGCCGTTTTCTTCTGCACTTCTGCATTTTCCCTTCCAACGTCACAATTTTGTCGTTGACCACGAAAATATCTCTAATGTACCAGGTGAATGCAAGTTTGTCCGTTTTCCATTACGCTTAAAGCCATCGAGTTTACATGTGTGTATGCGTTGACCAGCAGCCACAAATGGCTCCTGTGCTATGCATTGCTATCAGTCCATAAGCTGTTTTCGTGTGATTTGCCTTTTCTCGGTGGAAAACAGATCTCTAATCTTTTTACGCTAGAGATGAGTGTTGATGTTGACGCTATCACCGAAAGCCAAGTGGGGCATATACCCGTAGTGGGCAATGGAATTTACGATGTATATACATCTGTATGTATGCATAGATTTAGTGTGAGTTCACAATAAGAATTCTCTTCAGGTGAAGGGGTGTGTGATTTCTAAAATCCGTTTCTGAGAGTCTGAATGAAATTTGAAGGAAAATGAAGCAACTTTCACATATTTTATTTACAACCTATAATCTGAGTTGTGATATTTGGTACAGAAATATCAGATACAGTCAGATCATATGAAAGACCT
Source organism: Zeugodacus cucurbitae (assembly GCF_028554725.1). Classification (NCBI taxonomy): domain Eukaryota; kingdom Metazoa; phylum Arthropoda; class Insecta; order Diptera; family Tephritidae; genus Zeugodacus; species Zeugodacus cucurbitae. The sequence continues at coordinate 15,032,450 of NC_071671.1, forward strand.
CAGTGATATGAAGAAATAAATAATAATGTCTGCTTGAAGATATCGTAAGCCGAATGAACTAACAACTAACTACTTATTAGAAAACGAAGAATAAGAAAACTCGAAGAAATTCCTAGAACCAAATAAAAATGTGATCAGTACAGGTTTCCTTGTATTGACCTATATGGACATTTTTCAATTAATCCTATTTTAGGCTCACCTTATCGTTTACTTCACTTATCGTCATAGATCTTCTTTCATCGTTACAAAAACAGATATGTAGACGCAAGACATAAAAAGCGCTCACATAAAAAGTGTGATTAATGATTTGTTGTTGATAAAACTTATGGTAAGCGGCTAGTTGCTTGACTCATGCCATAAACAAGCTCCACTCTTGTTGTATTTTTACTTTTCTTCACGCTTAATGAGGTAAACGGCGTAAAGCACGACATCAAATGTGAAAACTCAATATAATTGAAATGAAAAGTCAATTGGAAGGTAAATACGAGTTTATGGCAAGTGAAAAGCATTTGCTATCTGCATCAATGTTGCGAAAACGCATCCGTGGAGTTTGAGAGAGAGAGAGGGTATAGAATTACAGTTTGGCTTACTTACTAATGAGCTTTGTGTGTAAATGGAACGGAAGGACAAAAAGCAATTGAGAATAAGTAACGAAGCAAAATAAAATATTTGGGTAAGTAGGACAGTGAGATGAGAGAGATTCAACTCATTGCAATATTCAATACAAACTTTACATGAACGATGCAAATGAGTTTGTAAATTTAGCTGTTGCCTTTTATGGTTTTACATCTTTTCGCCAGTATGCACCGCTGCATTCAGTAGTTTCTAATTCATTTTTACAATATTGCTTTAGAAAAATCTTCTGTCATAGTAGTTTTAGGTTTTCTCGATTTTGGTATGGTTCATAAATTTTGATAAAGAATTTTGTCAAAAAAACAAGTTAAAAAGTTTTTCTTGAGAAAGGTCTTGAGACAAAGTCAATCAATCGTTGAGTTCTAAAATTAGATAAAATAATAATAAAGTCCTTGCAAGTATTTCATTTATTATTTTATGCAAAACTGTGATTAAAATTGCATATCTTTAGTAACTGACAGAAAGGAATTAAGAATGAACTGTCATCCACATGATTGCTCATCTCTGAGAGAGCTTGACACAGATATGAGTACTTTGTGAAAGTGGAGCAGTGAATATTAATAAAACAAGAAAAACTAAATGCTCTTGGCAGCGATTTTTACTACAATTTTAATGACATCGTCAACGTCAACAACCCGAATACACAATTCCGTTTGAAGAAATGCGTACGATACAACTGTGTTTCGGAGGCAGAACGGTCTGGCCAAGGCAACCAGCTGTGGCTGCTGGTCGATTCTCCTTGTCATGCGATTATACTGTATTAAAATCTATATGTACATACATATGTGTGTACATAATGCCTCTTAGCGTATAACAAATCGACTTAGCCAACAAAATTAAATATTTGATTAAAATGAAAGAGTTGAAATGTGTCAAAAGGACGAGTATGATAGCGGAAGGAACGCTAGCATTGTAAGATGCTGTTTAGGTAATGGAAAAAACGTCAGACATTTAGATAACTCCACATAGAACTGAACTCACCACAGAGCTGCCGAAGCCTTAACCCCGCATTCTAACTCCAGTCTGCGGAGAACCGGCATCCATAAATACATATAATATGTGCATGCCATCGAAATGGGTCAACGCGTTAGGAAAGTGATTCACCACTCTCTGCAGCGCGAGCAGTTTAATGAATGAGCAAAGAAGGTCAGGGTTGATATTGATGGTGGCACACGCTTTGACAAATCCAAACTCAGCAACGAAAAAATAGTATAAAGCTGGTAAATAATACGTAAATATTTAAGTACTTGAGCTATATATACATTCGCACTTATTTAGAACTACATTACAAATCTTTATAATATAAATATAGAAATTCGAATATATATACGCCCTATATAGGTGTTTTAAATGTTCACCCTGTTGGAGAACGTTATAAGCCAAAGACTACAAGCAATTGTTAATCAATTCATTATAAACTCATTAGTTAAATGCTCCACGTTTCTTCTATTGCATTTTCTTTTAATATGAAGCACTTGCATGTTTCTCTCACTGCGCTCCTCTCTCTCTGCCTCTCCTTATGCACCAGCTCTAAGATAGCTTTTTCTTAACTACTTTAGAGCTTTTTCAAAATTCTATCTTCCCCGGAAAAATAATCAAATTTCGAAAAGGTGCATGCAAATCGGTGCAATATAAGCTTCGGTGGAAGGCGAAGGCAGCGCGTTATAATTTCAGCGTTGCACAGCAATATCGTTAATTATTCTCTCTTCTTGTCGTTGGTGCAGTAACAGATTCAAACTTAATTGCCATTTAATTGCGAACATTCCTCTTATTTAATATTTTCTTAAGCGATTGTAAGCGAACACCCTGAGTGTTTATATAAGAAGCTGCTCTAATACAAAAACAAAGTAAGCAACTGTAGAATAGCAATAATTTAGTAATTGCGAATCTTTGCCATCGCAAAATTTTGGGTCGATGGCAATAAGTTTTAGAGTTAAGTTTATTTGCCTGAAATGACAAAGACTGTGTTCAGAGGATGATAGTGACTTTTCGTAAAGTGATTTTACTAAAAGATACCCTTTTTTAAGATATATGTGAGAGAGAAACAGTAAGTCAAGTAATAACCAATTTCTTGGACTCATTTTCTTCGTTAGGTTATTTTTAACACGTTTTAAAATTATAAAGAATTGAGATAAGCTACCATAGGAGTCCATAGTGTAATTCCTCCATCAAGCAATGACTTGCCGAATTTGAATTCGTCATAATATTTGGACATGCATATATTTATGTAGGCAGAAGCCAACAAAAAAAGTTCGGTATTCAAAAGTTAATTCTGAAAGCTAATTTGTGAGAATAATAGAAAATAAGAAGCTAATAACATGAAGCTAAAAAATCATAATAAACCGCCTACTACTCGCCAAAACTAGCATAAACATAAATACATAGGCATAAAAGCCAGCACTTTAATTGTTTCGAGCACTTTAGGAGGCTTTAGATGTGTTCAAAACAATAAAAAACCAAAGCTACGAGCTCAGAACTACCAAAATTGCTGAAGAAGCCTGCCAAAGAAGAGCCGAAATCGCACAACATGATTTAGCAATTACTAAATAGCACATTAATACATATACATGTTTTGGCATTTTATGTTATGTATTTAATGTATGAATGGATCTGTTGTTGTCTTTGTAGTACTTTTCAAAAATAATAATTGCTCTTTTTTTTCTCTTTTCATCAAAGTAATGAATGACAAAGCATTTTTTAGGATTAGTTTATGGAGTTAAATTGCCTATGACAGTGACTAGCAAATGTGTTCAGAAGATTTTTTTTGACTAATAAAAATAATTTCGAAGCTCCTTTAGGCAAATGACAGATGGGTAAATAAAAAAAACAACTGTTTAAAGAGCTTGTTACTTTTAAAATAGAAATATGGACCAAATTAACTTAATAAGAATAGAAATGACTTGGGATATCGTATTGGGGGAACTTAATATTATGATCCCTACTAAACCTGCTCCAAACAACCTGGTCTTTTTTCTTTTTTGGTTTATGAGACATTAGATTGAACACCACAAGAACACTATGGCAATACAAGAACTTTAAGCGCTTAAAGATGTTTTGCATTGAATTTAGAAACCAACTGCAAATCGAAGCGTGACAAAAATAATTGATTTCGTGATTTCCTGAGTAACTTTAAGCTTATGAATGAAAAGTGTAACAAATTTATCAAAAGTTGTGAGAAGATGAGTTGCTAATTTTGGAAATAAAAACTCAAAGCGAATAAGACTTCAATTGTTATACGAAACATCATTAAACTAGGTTTAAAAAAGTAAATTAAAAAGCAATTATTGTTTTATTTCATTGAATTATTTGTCAGAAATTTTTCCAAAAACATAAGTGTATTTTGGTTTTAGCTTGAGCTTGGTTAATTCTAATAGTGGTGCACAGTTTTTTATTTTACCATTCTACAATCGTTATGCAACTTAACTTGGCTCAATATATATTACAGGGGGCAAAGAGCCTCAGATGTAGTAAAACAAACATTAATAGCATTTTACTAAAAAGAGATCGCAAAAAATATTTATTATAAGATTAATAATATGCCTGGATATTTGTATTTATTAGTTCTTCTATTATCGTATATGAACTTGACCACAAGTTTTGCGGCCCTCTGATGAAGTTTTGGATGAAGGAAATTATTATTTTCAGACCTTTAGTTACTAAAATATACTCTCCCAACGATTGGGCGGTAGTGGGCACCCAACCCCCTCGGCTAAAGTTCTCGTACAACCTTCAAGCTTATTTGCCACCATATTTATTTCGCTTTATTTACACACTTTTATCCGCTATTCCCAAACAATGCCGGTTGTAAATTTGTATGTAAGCAAGTGGATTTAGTAAACAAACGTCCCCCACCTTCTTCAACAAAACTCGATCTAACGCTTGGTGTATAATGCTGAACACTTAACTACCCACATATGTACATAGATGTATATTTTTGTACACAACAGAAAAGGCGTGTGAATTGCATGTGATTTCATGGTTAATAAATAAATAAATTTATTTATTAAATGTATCTATCCTGTCATATATCATCCGTTTTATGCAAAGAACGAACGTTATTTACTTTCCATAAATCAGAATCAAAAAGTAATTCCTAAAGGGCATGTAATTCCAGTAATACTAGTATATATGAGAAATCTTTCATGCGACTAATGTAACAAAATCTATTGAAGTCTTTAAACAGTAAGAGTTACCTTCGGTTGTTTCATTGCGCTTCTAGTGTGCCACTTTCAGACTTCTGTCTTCGGATATGTAAATACACACAGCCATATTTAAATGTCGGTAATATCTTACTAGTCAGCGCACTCGCGTCTTGGCTCCCACGTCACTGTTGACAGTCATAACTTTGAAGTTGTAGATAATTTCGTTTATCTGGGAACCAGCATTAACAACACCAACAATGTCAGCCTTGAAATCCAACGCAGAATCACTCTTGCCAAAAGGTGCTACTTTGGACTGAGTAGGCAATTGAAAAGTAAAGTCCTCTCTCGACGAACCAAAATCAAACTCTATAAGTCGCTCATTATCCCCGTCCTGATGTATGGCGCTGAAGCGTGGACGATGACAACATCCGATGAGACGACTCTTGGGGTTTTCGAGAGAAAGAATTTGCGCAAGATTTATGGTCCTCAGAATATTGGCAACGGCGAATACCGCAGACGATGGAACGATGAGCTGTACGATTTATACGACCTCCACTCCAGTGGAAAGACCAAGTGCAAAGTGACCTGGCTTCACTTGGTGTTCCCAGTTGGCGCCAAAAAGCAAAAAGGAGGAATGAGTGGCGCGCTCTGGCGGATTCGGCTATAATCGCTTAAAGCGGTTCCTACGCCAAATATATATATATATAATATCTTACTATTCTTCAGACAGATATTTATTATAAAGCTCTGTACAAATTTGAGATGAAAGGCACTTGAAAGCTTTTGCTCATACATGTTAAGCGTAGTTCTTTTATTGTTTTCCATTTTATTGTTGTTGTGCTTCTTGATAGCTATGTAAATGCGGCGTTAGTTTTCTATTTATTATAAACGCTTCTTTTGTTGTGCATTTTACAAGCTATAAAATACCGGCGATGCACAAAGGCATGACAATAAGTTAAACGTTTTAGTTTTTACCAATTTTAAAAGGGTTTAAAATAACTCGAGTGCAGGACTTTAGTTTAACCTTTGAGGATGTTAAATATTACTGGATAAGAAGTGTTACGCCAAAGGCAAATTTGAGCTCAGTTTTGTCACAAAAATATAGTTCATAAACTTGATAACGTTTCGTAGAATTTGTTTTGATTAACACGAGAGTTACCTATCTGTTTTTAGAGGTTTTCACGCTAATTGCGAATAATTACATCCCACAAAGATGAAATAAGTTTTAAACCTGTAATAGAACTTAAATTTAATTTCACTCATTTGACTCACTCAAGGTCACCCAAAATTTACTGAGAGATCGATATAATTTGTTACGGTATGAGTAAATTTGTAATAGTATCTAATCTAATTATTATTTGTCACTAATAAAACCAAGCAATATTTATGGCAAAATAATATTTTGTCAGCACAAACCAATATATTTATTTTTGTATAGATGTATGCATAATGCTACAGCATTTCTATACTTCATAAGCCTATAACAGTCACGAATTATCACCGAATCCTCCTAATCGATACACAAAAGCCATTGAAGAGCTTCAATGTGATGAAGCAATTGAGCAAGGTAAAGTGGTTTAAGTAGAGCTGATCTATTGAAGTGTCTGTTGAAAATAAAGGACTTGTCTCGGCGGATAAACGGAAGCAAGTTGTCAGGATGTTATTGCGGCGTGTTTTATTTCGACATTTCTATTCACAATAGTATAAGTATAAACTTTGCAGAAAATTTAATTTTGACAGAAATTAAAGCTTTTTCAAATCTGATATAAATAGGTACGAACTTAAATGTTATAGATTTATGAATTTAGACCATGAATGCTGTACTTTGGTTTGGTGGTATGTTGTCGCAGGCCTTTATGTCCACATAATTAAATTTTTCTTTCTTGTGCTGCATAATTTAGCAGCTCTTCTTTGGTTAGGAAAACATAAACTCGGACCAAGTTTTGTTTGAGATAATTTTAGAATTATTCTTTAACTTGTAGGCAAATGTTGTTGTTGCTGAGGTAGATAAAAAATGCGTGGCCATTTGATTCCTTAAGTTCCACATAGTCTTTTTGTTGCCTCTAAGTAGTTGATTTATGCTTATCATTCAGTATAATTATTTTTATTACGTGATGAAATCTTCTCGAAAATTCCGCAAATTTGCTTGCTGGGTAATTCATATTTACGCAGGTGGTATCTGGTCATGACATCAGAACGGTAATCGACTGCCAGACATGTCGACGTGGTGACAGCTAAATGTATGATGTGTTGACGAACAAAAAATTGCCGCAAAAATCCAAATACCTGGAGAATATAAAAGAAAATGAAAAATATATCAATACGAATAAAAGATCAAAACTTCGACAACAACGCGGAAAAATAAATATTGGTACTCAAGTACTCATTGGTAGACTCAGTTAAAGCTGATGACACAGGCATCATTGGTGGTGTCAGACCTCAAGGAGAGTAGCTCTGCCAGGTGCGCGCCAAGTGCTGTCAATGTTTCTGGTCTTGCATGTTCGTTTTGCGCTTGGTTAATGATTGCATATTATTGTTGCTACCATTTTTTCACCATATTGTAGTTGTTCTTTGCCACCTGGAAAATTGCCTGGTGTTATAACACATTTTTAAAATGAAATAAACGAAGGGCGGTTTATATATACACGCACATATGTGAGTACTTTGGAGGTGGGAAAATGCCGAAAATTATCGATATCCAGCACCATTTTACTTTACAAGATTTTTAATGTATTAAAGTGTTTTGGGGTTTGGGGTGTGGTTTGCTGTCACTATCGCTGTCAAATATCCCCCTCCCCCCTTCTGTACACCATTTCAGTTTCATAGATTTATTTTTGGCTTAGTTATAACCCTTTATCGATTTCAAACAACAATCGTTAGGTGGACAAAACTATTACACTCTGTGCAACATGTTGCGAGAGTATAATTAAGTTCTGTTAATTAAAGTGTATGAAGAAATTTATACCACTGTTCCTCCTCAAGTGGTGACGTGCAAGAAATTTAAATGTTATAGATGCCAATTAATATAAGTTTGACAAATGAACCGACTTGTACAAACACAACCTCCTTTGAAATGTTAGCGACCACTTTGCAAACGATTTCAACTCAATTTTCAAACGATTAAACGTCATTGAAGTACAACACATCATTAAATGAAAACATATTCATATATATATGTCTGTACATGTGTGCGAGTAAACGTATCGCAACACGATGCCACAAGCTATTAAATAAAATCAAAAAAAGTGTACAGACACTAGGATGTGGTATGGCATTTGTCAATGGCAAATACGAGTGTAAAGGAGCAATTGAACTCAAATTACGGAGAATTCCAGTAGGTATCATAATTTGTATATGAACTTAGTGCTCTCGTACAGTAGTGGATTTTCTCTGTATGTGAAATGTAAGTTCCGATTGCCTAAATATTATCCTTTTCGTTTGTAGTAAAACTCAAAGTTTAGTAAAATAATGAAAATAAGACCTATGCTAGATTTTGGTGGTGATTAGAAATACTGATGGAAATTTAGAACATATTAATTAACATAATTTTTTAAATATTTATCAAGAAGCAATGTTCTACCCACTGTTCTCCACTGCGTCAACTAAATGTTCAATTTTGGGAATAAAACATCAGGTAAACAGGCATATGTGTATAATTTTGTAAAATATTGTTTGCGTATTGCCCCTCTGAGCACAAGTCTGAGTATGAAGTTCATGAATAATTTACGAAGTTGAAACTTTTTCCGGCGATAAGCAAATGTGTATTGTAATTATGTATAGCTGTATTTACTTCATAACCCATCAATTGCCAACTATTATTTACTAAACTACTAGCAGAAAACGTCTACCGCTTATCCTTCTTACTCATTTATCGTTTCGTTGCTACGAAAGCCATTACATTTGCTCCCCAGGATATCAATTCACATATCTCTTTACGCTCAGGTATCCACCTATATTATTCCTTACGACCACAATCCCTTTTAATCTTAATTGATGAGTTTTTAATTAATTGGCTTGCCTGCCACATTAAAGTTTCTGCTTGGAAGGTTGCCTATCCAAATATTTGAGAATATTTTTTTTTCAGTCGAAAATTTTATCAATTTCTAATTAAGCGGACACGTAAAGGTAAATAGTGCACTCTTTTATAATAGTGTAGTTACCTACCTCATTCACTGACATAAGCTCCACTTCTACGATAATTGCTCACTCTTCACTTTTACCTTACTGTTGGAACAACCACTAATGAATTTCAATAAGAAGAATATCAAAAAAAAAAAACTAACCGAACAAAGTTTGAATTTAAATTTTAATATTAATTAATCAATTATTAATGGGCCTGGTAGTAAAAAAATCAAAGGACGAACAAAGCCAACTGAACTTTTAATACACAAATTATCCGCTAAATTCTACACTAAAAAGCTTTACAAATTATTCATTCCTCCATTAGTGACTCCATTCTGCTCTGTTTCATTGAGTAACTCCGTTGTTCGGTAATTTTGAATTGCAACAAAACCACCAAGTAAGTAGCCATGAATGAAATATTCTGCAAAATATAAATTTCTTCCATTAAGTTTATCTTTCAAGAAGAAAACATATATACTCAACGTACTGACGTGATTAGTCCTCTGTTAATATTATCGTAACCGTCCAAATTCATTATCGGCGCATTCTTTGTTATAGCCATTAGAAACATTTCCACCTCTTCTTGATAACGATAACGAAGAGACCAACTTCTTTATTTGTTGCACCATGATCCATAATCTCACTCAGTGAACCATAAGTTGCAATGATGGTTGTGAAGAAAACTACCAGACAGTACATGCCATACATATTGGAGTAGGCGCGACCTGGAAAAGAGAGTGGAGATGGAAAAGATGAGAAATCAAAGAGTAAGGGAGAGCTTGGATGGGTTGCCCTAGTGGGATGCATCCGTTCCTTACTTTGGTGTTTCGGATAAGTATTGAAATCTTGATTCGATGTTTATGAATAAGATCTTTCACAGGGGTAGACCACGTATTTACTGATATTGTGAATATCGTCGTCTACTTTACCTAGTTGCTGCATCATGTTATTTAGATCAACCCAAAGATGGCGATATTCGGTGAGCTTCTTCGCTGGTTTATCACCCATCATTGTTAATTCCAGCGAGGCGGATAGAGCGCGACTAGAGGTACCAAAAGCTGTGCAGTTAATATACCTATAGAGTGAACATGCAATGACTAATCTCAAGGAGAAGACAAGCTCAACTTACCACAAGCTGCAGAAACCGTTTAGCATAGCAATAATTGGATAGTAGGCGAAAGTGTACCACAACTTGAAATCGGGCTGCAAATAGTATTGCGACAAATTGATCGCAATACTCACACCCCACGAGAAGAAACACAAACTCCAGGTTAGCGGATATAGATTGGGGAATACGATCGGTGAGCCGGTCACTTTCAAGAACTTCAATTGATAATTTGTCCACATATTCTTGAAGATTGCCACCTGCGGTCCGTGACGCCAACTTGCAACCGGCAAAAGGAAATCCGTAAACAATAAACTTATGAAGATCACATTGTAGATTGCCTCGTCAAAGCGCCGATCGGAGTCGTTGAGAAATGCGTTCACGCGCTCCCGCAACACCAATACCACTCTCGTAGTTTGCATAGCGAAAACGCATATGGCCCAAAAGATCTGCTTTGATGTCCATGAATAGCCGGTGCTCGGCAAACCAGGCTTCTCCGGATTGCGATGTATCGGCATAACGCCCATTATTTGGAACAGCACCAGCAGACTTTTAGTAGTGTGATACAATGAATCGTGTTTACCCAGCAGCACAGGGTCGTCGATATCCTCGAACTTACGCACAAATAGGTCAGTACTGATCGTATTGTTTTCGGCGAGTATTTCCAGTTTCCTCGAGGAATTCGCGTTGATTGGGATTCAGCACTGGCGTGATCTTCATCGGTGGCGAGCCTTTGCGAGTCGCTATCGCCCAGTAATCCATGTTTTGGTGTATAAGCAAAAAGCAGAAAGTAGGAGTCCTAAAATTTCCTTGACCCGAGCGTTTTCCACCAGTTTTCAGAAATTACTGCGAAGCTTGTCAATTGCTTACACTGCTTTATATACCCTAAACAAATAATATATAATTTCTTATTACCTTAAGTTATTTAATTATTTATGCACATCAAATAAAAGAATTGCATAAGTTTACTTTTTGTTTACTCTATTGAGTGAGAAAGTTCGATAGTTTCGCTTAAGTTTAGTTTTCTAAGTCAACACTTTGCAGAATGAAATACAGGTGGTAGTAAGTTCTATCTTAAATTGTAAGAAAGGTAACATTTCATACTGGACCGAACGCTGTCACTAGCTTTTGAAATGTAATTACATGGGTTTTACATTAAATAAGACCCTGAACAGGACAGCTCTGAACTTCGACAAAATGTAATTCTTCTTAGTCGCCGTCCAGTTGCTGGAGGCTTTCAGGAAATCGGTTTGTAGATGAAAGATTCATTATGGCATTCAACGTCTCAGTGATGTCAATTGACATCTCGCGATTTGATGCCGACTTTGTTTCCGATTTTGTGCGAACTGTGAGTTTCAAGATTCCAGGAGAGGTATTTGAGGCCCTAAAATTTATACTATAGCATGAGTAGCTTAGTACAATCGCTATTCGACAGAACAAAGTTTCACATCTGTAGAAAGTAGAAAAAATAGTAGTAAAATTAAGACAGAGCTACAGCGTACTGATTATTCTAATTATATTCTAAATTGTCGAAGAATCCTACACACTTTCCAATTTTATTTTATGGCTGCAAAAACAAAACTAACCTTGCTTTGTATCTAGACAAGCATATAGATAGTTGTTTCGTCAATCAGACCGAAAAAATATACTTCTCAAATACTAGATTTGCTTTCTGGTCATATATATATATATATCTGGATGCATTCAGATACCTCAGGGGACTTTAAAATGTTAATTGTTTACATGGATGTGTTCGTATGTAATCGATCTATGTAGTCTAGTTTTCTATATTTCATGTACACTCCACCCCCTTATTCCCACTGAAACTAAAGTGAATGTCACCAGATATTCCGGTTGGTTAAACAACTTATCGGTTAAAACCAAGGAAAGCATGCTGGGAAATACCGCCAATTACATCTTCGGTAGTGAGGAATGCAGTCGCTCCTAATTAGAAATATCTACGCCTGTTGCATGGACTACTTGGGAGAGGAAGAAAATGAAAAGGAACAAGAGGAAGGTAAGAAGATGGAGATAGCTTGCTTACAAGCACAGAATGATATGGTATGTAACAATAACGGCGAAGCTTATAGTCTGTATGACTTAATTGAAACGGGAGCTTGGTATTTGATATATTCTTGCAGTGTGCGTGCGGTTGCGTCTAAATTCTTACATTTGAAATATACTGTGGAATATGCAAAGTGCGGTTGCAAGTACACAAGAGACAGTTGGAAGTGTTAGAAAGCTGAGCTGAGTAAAAGCCAGCAATTTAATACCAGTGGAGGATTTGTGTTAGGGCCGTATATAAGTCATCATGCAATAAAAACATGCTTTGTTAAGATAATTAAATGGTAATATTAAAACTGGAATATTTTTCACACATGACATTGGCAAGTTGTAAAAGTAGTCCATTAGAAGAATACGATTTTCTCTTACGACTTTCGGTTAATTTAAAATCGATTAAAATTAGACCCATATCTTTGAATTCCAACTCTCTCAAAAATGTATATGAGTATCATGGTTCCGGACCATGGATGCGTAGATCCGACTACTTTTAGGTTAGGTTAGGTTAAAATGGCACATCTAGTGCTAATTGGGCCATAAAATGATATGGCAGCACTCATACCTAACCTAACCTAATAAACTTAGAGGTCCTTCTTCTACAAGTAGTCGGATCTACGCTTCCATGCTCCGGTTACCTAGTAAAAAACTTTAGGCGTCGAAAAAAAAGATTTCCTCAGGTGTCGAAAGCAGTTGCACTGGGGTTTCCAAAAATTCGATAGCCCAACGACATAGCTTGCCAACACCAGCGGAACAACAAAGCCTTCTAACCAAAGGGTATGTAACTTGCGCTTCACTGCTGGAACGAAATAACTGGGTTATTTGCACGCTTGCAACCGATTACTTGAGGCAAATAGAAGCTTTGTGATGAAACGAGGAAGATGAGGCCTGTAGCGCCATACCACCATACCTAGTGCTGTTGTCACTGTCGAACGCCTTCAGCGATTACTTCTGCAAACTGGGGCATCCGCTAAAAGAAAATAGAAAAGCCAAATCTAATAACAACAACAAAGGCAAAGAAAAGCCGAAAATGCAGTGCCATAACCAGCTGGTGGCCATTGACGTGTGAAATGTGAGTGATCCAGCAATCGAGCAGTAAAACAGTGTCGGCGCTCGCGTAATTTTTGAAGGTATTGTTTCCACCAAGGAAGCGTGGAAGAAACAAGTCGTCTAAAAAGTTTTTGATGATGAATGATCACATCACATCACTTTCTGCTACAAGTTTTTTTTGTAAATATTTGAGACAACAATAAACAGCGGGTTACTCTTTTTTTGTATATTTGCTCTCCCAACAAACTTCAAGTGAAGATGCGCTCCCTCCATGGCCACTGGTGACATCACATTTGCGAAGTGAATGTACTGTGACACTAAAATGGAATGGTTGTTATTTTCTTGCTTGTCTGTCTGTTGCGCTTGCGCAATCAACGCTGTCAACCACAGCATCTTCGGCTTAACCTGCAGTTCCCTATATACTATGGGCTGGTGTGAATGTGTTGTGTTCATTAGCAACTTCACAAGTTTCTATCTGTGTGTCGCGTTTATAATTGCGATTGGTTGCCTGCGACTGTGAGGTTAGCGTTTTTGATTTCATGGTTACATAATAAGGTAAAATGCTGCGCTTTGCACTGTGCGATTTATTGGCGAGTTAACTGTAAGGTATTGACGATTCAAGTGACATTATTGGAAATCTGGACAGTGACAAAATTGGAGAGGCAGAAAGAGAGAAATAGAGGCATCTGTATACAGATTGATCTTCGTATAGGTAATTTACTTGACCATGGCTATCTGGAGAATGGTTCGAGCTTTATTGAGTTAAAGTTGGTTCGATCTGCCCGAAAACACCCCCTTTATATTAACTGATTATATTAACTGCTCCATCTCTATTTCGTATTGGTTCCGTCGTTTCATAACACCATTTTCACTTATTGCTCTATTTTATTTAATGACAATTTTAAATATAAAGTCTCAGAGATACGAGAGCATAAAAATATATAAAACATGTATTGGAAATGTTCATGCGCACACTGGTGAAAGTTTGTGTCAAATTCTATTAGCGAAAATAGTATTAAAAACTTTGACATATACAAGATTGCACGAAACCACAGTGGCAGTAGCCCCCACTTGAACAGAGCGCCACCAGAAGCGAGAGAAAAAATGTTATTTCATGAACAACAAATTACGAAAAAGTAACAACAACGGGCAAAATAATTCACAGGGCAAAGGCGACTGCCCCATTTCGAAATGTTCAACACGAACCTTAATGAATTAAATGGCATCAAGTGAGTACCTAACAGTTGCAAGTTGTCTGCGATTCAGTTTAGCAGTAGCAAGCGACAGTTGTTGAAGAGCACCAAACCAGTTGCGAGCATTGATTAAATTACACCAACCAACAAAGGCCGCTTTTAAGCCATGTCGAGTCGTACAGAGCTTAAATGTGCTACTTGGTGCTTTTAATTAGGTCCAACTGAATGTAATGCGGCATCTAAAGAGCGCAACCAAATACAAACGCGCACGAAATGACTTCATTTACGACTGCAAGAGGACAAAAAAGACAAAAATGATTTGCACTTCGCACTAAACACCCACTTTCAACAATTTAACCACTCTTTTTCTCTACTTCGTCCAAATTAACGGTTGTTGCACTCTGTAATTACAAATATCGCTAGAGACGACAACACCGCTATAGGCTTTGCTGTGTAGTCGACATACATATGTTTAATGGAAATCCGAAGTTGAATGAAAATTGACGGTGACAGATAGAAGTTGTCGCTGTTGTCGCGATGATGGCTAGGCAGAAAATTGTCAAACATGGCTATTACGGTGGACCATCCGTTAAGAGTCTGGAGGTATCAATATCAAAACAATTTTATTATGATCCGGTACCATGATGAGCCAAACACCAAAAATTTCCGTGGATCAAGTAAACCAGTTCTGATGTTATAATGCGACAGACTAACCTAAATTTCCATTATATGCGCGACTTCTTTGTTGTTTCCCAAGAACCCCACTATATGTTGATAAATTCGATTTCATAATCACCCGTTGCATTACTGAGCCGCCAACTTAGTTCGCCAGTAAGCTCATTCGCTACGACGTTGCAACGCATGCGCAAGTCACAACATTGAATGCTACCACATACTTGTCAAGCTCCTTCTGCTTTTAATCCAGCTGCTGTTATATTAATTTAAAATTCTAGCTTGATCACCCTTCCGCATATGTTTACATTTTGATCTTACGCGCATCGGATCTTAGCATTGCACTGCCTTGCTCACCCAGCTGATCGCTATCTTATAATTCATATGTGTACCTGCGCAAAAAAATTGTTATGTGTGTAAAGCTATCAGGCAGAATCACCGCAGCGCTCATCAATTGTACATTGCATATCTTAGCTTTCGGACACGTTCTCACTTCGAACCAGACCTACCTTCACTGTTATTTCATTGATCTTTTAATCGTAACGACTTTAGCGAGCATCTTTACGTTGTTGTCGCTGCAGCACCTTAGTTCAGCTACAGCCGGTTTTCTTGTGAACTCGAATTATCTGTTTAACAAGCTGACATCGGTTGCTGGGGAGAAGTTGTATAAAATATTTTATATGGATTCAGCAAATTGTACTCTTTTCAAAAGAAGCCTTGATACGGTCTATATAACCAAGCCTTACAGCTTTTAATGAATTTACTAACTTTATTGGAGTATTTTTAAATATGTACATATATGGATGGAAAATTTGCGACCTCATAAGTGGATTTGAAGAAAGAAGTTAAAATCGATCGCTGATAATAACTGAGAAATGGAGAGGTAGTGGTATTGTCTGCCTTCAAGTCTTCTGTCCCTAGCTCTAAATTCTACTATACTACTCTCGACATCTCCATCACCCTCCCTCTTGAGCTGGAACCCATTCATAAAGAAGAACAATGCTCTTCAATACGTCTTTTAAAGACTTAACCATTAGTGACACATATAGACTAATAGTTAAGTCTTTAAAAAGGCCGCTATGTGGAATTTCAAATACCTGTTCATATTTAGGCTAATCATTATTCCTCAACAATTTTTTGTAGGCTAATGACCACACTGCTTAGGTATGTGTGAGTTGGAGTATGCAACATAAATTTTCTCATTTGCAGATCGTATCATGTACATATATGTACAAGTATTAGCATATAAATCATGAAAACGACTGGCATGCATAGCAGCACACATAAGCGCATTGCAAATAATCGATCGCAAACAGGTTCCAATTGGCGAAAGCCACAAATCTGCCAAGCTGGTTGCCGCAACACCAAGTTTGAAGCTTACAGCAAAGGCATAAAAAATGCCAAAATGCAATAGTCAAGGTTTGTTTGCAATGTTGCAAGCAACATATCGTTATTGTTGCTGCAGCACAAACGCATTACTTTTCGGATTTTATGCTGTAGTTGTTGTTGTAGCCAATTTTCAAGTTTACGATGTTACGCTAACTGGTAGCCGAACAGCATTGAACACAACTCGTTTCGGCGTAATGCGGTCAGGCGCCTCATTGGATTGCTTGGTCTTGAAATTGCTTTGCCTATGCATTTTCATAGTTGAATATATAGTCCGACGTTGGCAACAGTAGCACACTTCGTCGTTAAACGGGTATGGTTTTATTTTCCAACTCAATCAATTTGATGCGTTTTTTTTTCTTCACCAACTCATTCATTCACTTCAGTTGCTTGCAACTTTTTCAATTTTACATCACGCAACATTTCCTCGTTCTACTCTTTGCGTTTTCTTTGTTACATTCCTGCTCCTAGTCCGCTAGAATGCGTCTCTAATGAGGTTATGAAGATTTCATTTTCAAAGCACCGCCATCGAGCGGAAACCGCTGACAGTGACAGGTTATATAGTATGTAGCGCTGTTGCTGTGATACTTTGGTGTTCCTGGCATTAGTGGTTTTAGTATAAGTAAAGTTGCAGCTGCTCAGCGCCTGGTAGATTGCCTGCTTTTGAGCTAATAAATGGTGTCTGTAAGGTATCTAACCCTCTGCTCACAAGTTTAAAGCCCGATCAACGAATGAGGTGATCCATGGATACTAGCATATGCCTAAACTCGAATTGCTAAAAAAACAGTATTGATCAAGTTTTCCTCCTGGAGTCCAACTGGAGTAAATTCGAAGGATATAATCCGCTTGAACAACCGACAATGAAGTCTTAGTGGGAAAGAAGAGAGATTTCTTCAACTATGAATATTTAACAAACTCTTTCACGAAACAAGTTTCTATAAAAATAATTAGTGTTTGATCGGTGTGCTATTAGTCGAATACTGGTGTAAGCACTAATATTTATTTGTCAATGATCTGAAATCCCGATAGTCTAATTTCGACGAGATAGTCTAATTTTCGAGATCCCAAATGTTAGCACCTAACATTTTAGAAGTCGCAAAAAGGCACATGTCTACCAATGATCGTCTTTGGTTCTCATAGCATAGTTTATAGCCTTGTTTGACTTTGCTCCTCTTTGGCTGGTAAGTTTTCATATTATTTATTTTCATGTTGTTGCTGTCATCGTTGTTTTTGTTGCCACTACCAGCTTAACAATTTTATTTGCAGCTCATGCAACTGTTGCTGCTTCAATTTCTGACAGTATTAATCCTGGCGCAACGAATCAGAAAATTATTAAGATGAGCGTGCAAAGAAAATAATAAGAAAACCTTAATTTGTTCGCATTTCATAACTCAAAGACAATTTCCCACGGATGCAAAAATGCAAAGATGCAAACTTTCATGGGATAAAAAGGGTATGAAGAAAGCATGAAAAATTTGCCCAAGCTGTTAAGATTATATTCAATAAAAACTATATTGTTGTTATGGTTAGTTATATTCTCTTTTGCAGAGTAAAGATATTTAAAAGTTTCACCACACGTCAGCTTCTTCAATGAAACAAATTCAACGGCAAGTATCTGCAAGAAGTTGCAGTAAGTCAACTCCCATATATTGGTATTATATATCAGTAGCGTTCGTTCCCAAAGATTAACTGCTATGGACGGAGGGACGCCTTCTTTGAATGAGTGATTCGGTATATAATCATTTAAGATGTTAAAGCAGTCTCTGCAGTGCAGCAAATTTAGTTTTTATCGGGACCAATCACATTAAATACTGCTCGAATGAAAAAATAGTTTTAAGGAATCACTTAGAAGGATAAAGAGTTATTAAGAAAACGAAATTTCTTTTTTTATAATCTTAAGTGAAAATATTACTTTGAAGTTTTAAAAACAACAAAAAAAATTCCAGTCTACATTTATATTCCGTTGCCTATCTATAGTTGCCCTAGTTCACCTAGTTAACGTTAACGGAAACTTTCTAAATGCTTCCGGAAGTGCCATTACTGGACGAAGAATACAGAAATAAACAACATTTGTGACTGCAACGAACAACGAGTAACTGTCAACTTTTGGCAATGCTATGCAGGAATAAACTTTAAGCAGGACAAGAGCATGTGGTGGGCTCCCGAATGCCAAAACGGGCTGATGTGAAGTAAAACAAGAAGTTTCATTGTTTTATTTAAGCGGCAGTGGACGAAGTTTCTTCGTCTGAAATTAGCAATGAAACAAAAAAGTAAAGGATTTATTTTAGGCGATGACGGAAAGTCCAAAATAAAAAAAAAAAAAACAAAGCGAAGGAAAACGAAATTAAGTAAATCTTCAAACTCATTCGCAGCCAGCTTTATTGCGCCTGGAGATGAACAGCACTGGCACTGGCTTTGCCGCATTAAAAGCGGAACCCAAGCAACTCGGAAGAGTGCCAAAACTAAGTGAAAAATAATAGACGTCGCATTAAAGTAGCTCAGCTGTAGACAGTAGCTGCTTGAAAGAATCGCACAGAGTTGCAGTAAGTTTGTGCTGGGCAAAGCATATTAAATAGGAAAGTGTGCAAATTAAAAGCGTGGAAAGAAAAAGCAAAGCAAAATGAGTAACTGAGTGGAAAAAGAAGAGAGGTGGAGTTATAATTTAATTCATTAGAATACAGCAGCTCTATTTAACTCTAAATCCCCTTAATACTTTTCAACTTTTATATCATCATACGTCCAGGCAAGGGTTAACTACTTGGTAGCATTCCTCAAAACTATTTGAGAGTGCTTTGTACGGCTACAATATCCGCCCATACGCCTAGAGAATATACTAATACTGTAACTGAGAGTTGTCGAAAGAATCTGAGTTCTGTTGGCACCATAACTTCTGTATGAAAGTATTGTCACGGATGTGTAATAACTGTTAAGACGATTTATGTTCAAAGAGCCCTCAATTAGGATCCTTAAAAGAGAGCATAAAATACAAAATTGAGATCGTTACCTCACAATTCTTAAACTCAATTATTATTGTACTTATAATATAATATCATAATGAAATACAGTGCGTATACGTAACTTTGAAAAATCCATGAAAGCCAAGGGAATAAATGTTTAAAATAAAAAAGCTTAGAATTTGTCTCACTAAATGTTCAATGCTATAAAAAATATAAAAAATTATAATAACAATATTTTAGTAATGAATTATAGCTTTCCAAATCTTTGCATTGTATTCTGAACTGAATTTTTATTTTATAATTTTTATGATGTTTTTTATTTAGGAAGTCTGCAGCAATCCAACATCGCCCAGTTTGCACAATCAGTGAACTAACAAGTAAGGAAGGGCTAAGATCGGGTGTAACCGAACATTTTATACTCTCGCAATTTATTTATTTGACTTTATTTATATTATATAATACACAATTTGACCCACATATTCGTCATATATATTGTATAAAATCCATTGAAAGTTGGAAACCCTAATATTAGGTCAGAAGCACCGAGGTCCTCATGTTCGATATATGGGGTCTTGAAAACCTATGGTCCGATTTCGCCGATTTTTAGAATGGGGCTTCCATACTATAAACATAGTATTTGTGCAGAGCTCTACACCGATATATTCACTAGTGCATACTTTATATATTGTAAGGTAAGCGATTCAGATAGTCTTCAAAGTTCTTGTATATAGGAAGTAGGCGTGGTTGTGAAGCGATTTGGCCTATTTTTACAACACATAATTGGGATGTAAGGAAACTATTACAAACCAAGTTTCATTGAAATCGGTCCAGTAGTTCCTGAGATATGGTTTTTGACCCATAAGTGGGCGACGCCACGCCCATTTTCCATTTTGTAAAAAAATCTAAATGCAGCTTCCCTCTGCCATTTCTTATGTGAAATTTAGTGTTTCTGACGTTTTTCGTTAGTGAGTTAACCCACTTTTAGTCATTTTCAACCTAACTTTTGTATGGGAGGTGGGCGTGGTTCTAAACCGATTTCTTTCATTTTCGGACTGTATTAGGAAGTGGCTAAAAAAAACGACTGCAGAAAGTTTGGTTTATATAGCTTTATTGGTTTGCGAGATATGTACAAAAAACTTAGTAGGGGGCGGGGCCACGCCCACCTCCCCAAAGAAAATTCATCCAAATCTGCCCCTTAATAGTGCGATCCTTCATACCAAATTTTATTTCCATAGCTTTATTTATGGCTTAGTTATGGCACTTTATGTGTTTTCAGTTTTCGCCATTTTGTGGGCGTGGCAGTGGTCCGATTCTGCTCATTTTCGAAAGCAACCTTCCTATGGTGCCAAGAAATATGTGTGCCAAGTTTCAGCAAGATATCTTAATTTTTACTCAAGTTACAGCTTGCACAGACGGACGGACGGACAGACAGACATTCGGATTTGAACTCCACTCTTCACCCTGATCACTTTGGTATATATAACCCTATATCTAACTCGTTTAGTTTTGGGTGTTACAAACAACCGTTATGTGAACAAAACTATAATACTCTCTTTAGCAACATTTGTTGCGAGAGTATAAAAAAGGCTATGGTGAATTACTGTAAGCACGAGTTACCGTTACGTTTACTTGCAGCATGTATCAAATATAATTCTTTCATAATTGTGCATTACCTGTGCGTGCGCCTGGCATAATGAATTATACGGCGAAAATATTATTTGGGGTGGGGTGTTTCTTCTTTGAATCATTGCATTCGTTTGTTTTTATGTTTTTATACTCTCGGATCTATATATATCGGACCACATAAGAAATGGCAGAGGATTTCACATAAGAAATGGCAGAGGGAAGCTGCTCTCAGATTTTTTTACAAAATGGAAAATGGGCGTGGCGTCGCCCACTTATGGGTCAAAAACCATATCTCAGGAACTACTGGACCGATTTCAATGAAACTTGGTTTGTAATACTTTCCTTACATCCCAATGATATTTTGTGAAAATAATCCAAATCGCTTCACAACCACGCCTACTTCCTATATACCAGAACTTTGAAGACAATCTGAATCGTTTACTTTACAATATATAAAGTAAGTATTAGTGAAGATATCGGTGCAGAACTTTGCACAAATACTCTGTTAATAGTGTGGCAGCCCCATTCTAAAAATCGCTGAAATCGGATGATAGGATTTTAAGGCCCCATATATCGAACACGAGGACCTCGGTGCTTCTAACCTAATATTAGGGTTTCCAACTTTCAATGGACTTTATACAATATATATGACGAATATGTTGGTCAAATTGTGTATTATATAATATAAATAAAGTTAAATATATAAATTGCGGGAGTATAAAATGTTCGGTTACACCCGAACTTAGCCCTTCCTTACTTGTTTAAATTTAATTTCAATTAAATAGTATTTCACTTGAAATCTTACATGGGAGGTGTATTTTTTTTTTTTTTTTTGTGGGAGTAAGCGGAGTTCAATGTTCTTAAGTATTTTTCTTTAATACTATAAATTTGGTGGTAAGAACGATCTTCATTATTGCAAGATTTTTGAAGATCATGTAAATATTTTAGCATCATAACCTTGTACCTTACACCATTACAGAAAATATTTTCTTAATGCGTGTGAAAACTTCTTTTAATATATTTAGATAAGCTCTACAGTTAAAAAAAAACAATAATTTCTTCAAAATATTTAAAGTGAAGTCTTAATTTTTTGTACCATTTCGAGAAATGCCGTCAGTTTTAATGTTCTTTCGTTGCATATCTTTTTCTACCCTTTTGCTTCTTCTTCTTAACTGGCGTAGAAACCGCTTACGCGGTTATAGCCGAGTCCACAACAGTGCGCCACGCATCTCTCCTTTTGGCGGTTTGGCGCCAATTGGTAATACCAAGTGAAGACAGGTCCTTCTCCACCTGGTCCTTCCATCGGAGTGGAGGTCTCCCTCTTCCTCGGCTTCCACCAGCGGGTACTGCATCGAAAACTTTCAGAGCTGGGGCACTTTCATCCATTCGAACAACATGACCCAGCCAGCGTAGCCGCTGTCTTTTTATTCGCTGGACTATATCTATGTCGTCGAACAACACATACAGCTCATCATTCCATCTTCTGCGGTATTCGCCGTTGCCAATGTTTAAGGGACCGTAAATCTTCCGCAAAACCTTTCTCTCGAAAACTCCTAGTGCCGTCTCATCGGATGTTGACACCGTCCACGCTTCTGCACCATAAAGTAGGACGGGAATGATGAGGGACTTGTAGAGTTTAGTTTTTGTTCGTCGAGAGAGGACTTTACTTTTCAATTGCCTACTCAGTCCATAGTAGCACCTGTTGGCAAGAGTGATTCTGCGTTGGATTTTAAGGCTGACATTATTATCGGTGTTAATGTTGGTTCCTAGGTATACGAAATTATCTACAACTTCAAAGTTATGACTGTCAACAGTGACGTGGGAGCCAAGACGCGAATGCGCTGACTGTTTGTTTGATGACAGGAGATATTTCGTCTTGTCCTCGTTCACCACCAGACCCATTCGCTTTGCTTCCTTATCCAGGCGGGAAAAAGCAGAACTAACGGCGCGGGTGTTGTTTCCGATGATATCAATATCATCGGCGTACGCCAGGAGCTGTACACTCTTGTAGAAGATTGTACCTTCTCTATTTAGCTCTGCAGCTCTTATAATTTTCTCCAGCATCAAGTTAAAGAAGTCGCACGATAGCGAGTCACCTTGTCTGAAACCTCGTTTGGTATCGAACGGCTCGGAGAGGTCCTTCCCGATCCTGACGGAGCTTTTGGTGTTGCTCAACGTCAACTTACACAGCCGTATTAGTTTTGCGGGGATACCAAATTCAGACATCGCGGCATAAAGGCAGCTCCTTTTCGCGCTGTCGAAAGCAGCTTTAAAGTCGACAAATAGATGGTGTGTGTCGATCCTTTTTTCACGGGTCTTCTCCAAGATTTGGCGCATGGTGAATATCTGGTCAGTTGTTGATTTTCCAGGTCTAAAGCCACACTGATAAGGTCCAATCAGTTTGTTGACGGTGGGCTTTAGTCTTTCACACAGTACGCTCGATAGAACCTTATAAGCGATGTTAAGGAGGCTTATCCCACGATAGTTGGCGCAGATTGTGGGGTCTCCCTTTTTGTGGATTGGGCAGAGTACACTGAGATTCCAATCGTCGGGCATGCTTTCTTCCGACCATATTTCGCAAAGAAGCTGATGCATGCACCTTATCAGCTCTTCGCCGCCGTATTTGAATAGCTCGGCCGGCAATCCATCGGCCCCCGCCGCCTTGTTGTTCTTCAAGCGGGTAATTGCTATTCTAATTTCTTCATGGTCGGGCAATGGAACATCTGTTCCATCGTCGTCGATTGGGGAATCGGGTTCGCCATCTCCTGGTGTTGTACTTTCACTGCCATTCAGCAGGCTGGAGAAGTGTTCCCTCCACAAACACAGTATACTCTGGTCATCAACCACTAGATCACCGCTGGGGGTCCTACAGGAGTGTGCTCCGGTCTTGAAACCTTCAGTTAGTCGCCGGATCTTTTCGTAAAATTTTCGAGCATTACCCCTGTCGGCCAGCTTGTCAAGCTCTTCATACTCACGCATTTCTGCCTCTTTCTTTCTTTTTCTGCAAATGCATCTCGCTTCCCTCTTCAGCTCTCGGTATCTTTCCCATCCCGCTCGTGTTGCGGTCGATCGCAACATTGCGAGGTAGGCAGTCTGTTTTCTCTCCACTGCGAGACGACAATCCTCATCATACCAGCTGTTTTTTTGGCTTTTCCGAAAGCCAATGGTTTCGGTTGCAGCTGTACGTAAGGAGTTTGATATGCCGTCCCACAGCTCCCTTATACCGAGATGCTGATGAGTGCTCTCAGAGAGCAGGAGTGCAAGTCGAGTAGAAAATCGTTCGGCTGTCGGTTGTGATTGCAGCTTCTCGATGTCGAACCTTCCTTGTGTTTGTTGACGTGTGCGCTTTTCTACACAGAGGCGGGTGCGTATCTTAGCTGCTACAAGATAGTGGTCCGAGTCGATGTTGGGACCACGAAGCGTACGCACATCAAAAACACTGGAGACATGTCGTCCATCTATCACAACATGATCGATCTGGTTGCGAGTGATTCGATCCGGGGACAGCCAAGTAGCTTGATGGATTTTCTTATGCTGGAATCTAGTGCTACAGATGACCATATTTCGGGCCCCGGCGAAGTCGATCAGCCTCAGACCGTTTGGTGATGTTTCGTCATGGAGGCTGAATTTTCCGACTGTTGTGCCAAAGACACCTTCTTTACCCACCCTAGCGTTGAAATCGCCAAGCACGATTTTGACATCGTGGCGGGGGCAGCGCTCATAGGTACGTTCTAGGCGCTCATAGAAGGTATCTTTGGTCACATCGTCCTTCTCTTCCGTCGGGGCGTGGGCGCAAATCAGCGATATGTTGAAGAACCTCGCTTTGATGCGGATTGTGGCTAGACGTTCATCCACCGGAGTGAATGCCAGGACTCGACGACGGAGTCTCTCTCCCACCACGAATCCCACACCGAATTTGCGCTCCTTTATATGGCCGCTGTAGTAGATGTCACAAGGACCCACCTTCTTCCGTCCTTGTCCCGTCCATCGCATTTCTTGGATTGCGGTGATGTCAGCCTTTACTCTTACGAGGACATCAACCAGCTGGGCAGAGGCACCTTCCCAATTAAGGGTCCGGACATTCCAGGTGCATGCCCTTAAATCATAGTCCTTTATACGTTTGCCGTGGTCGTCATCAAAAGGGGGGTTTCTCATCCGAGGCCTGTGTTTCTTATTCACTGGTTATTCGTTTTTATGTGGTGGGTCCCAAGCCCTACGCACAACCGCATAAGCGGGATTCGCCTTCTCACTTTAGCTCGCTTCCAGACGGATGTCTGTTGGCTACCCAGAGGATACTTGGTCTAAGACCGGAAGTTGTGAGCTGCTTGAGCCACATGTAAAAGAATCGTTCCTGGCCACTCCCAAGTGAATGGCAGTCAGAAACTTTCCTCACTTACGTGAACTTCTACATATGACTCCATCCTACCCTTTTGCTACCACACATTAAACTTCAGTAATGCTAATGCGCCAAATGGACTGAGTTAACACATTTGGCTTTCGATTGAGAGTTTAATGGTTTCGCTAGAATACCAAATGTTGCACGTTGACTCAAGTTCCTGTCTGAATGTATATTCTTATATTTACTACATGTCAGATAACATGTTCAATAACGTCTAGAGTTGTTTAATGTAGTTGTGTGTGGAAGAAGCTACGAGTTTGAAGTGTATTCACTTTATGAACACCTGTATCATTTCGTAGTCCTGCCCTCTGAAGTAATCATTATATTCAATACTATTTATCATCACATCAATTAACTATAGTAAGGACAAATCGATCACGTTGTGATAGACGGAAGACATGTCTCCAGTGTTTTAGACGTGCGTACGCTCCGAGGACCAAACATTGACTCGGACCATTACCTAGTAGCAGCAAAGATACGCACTCGCCTCTGTGCAGCAAAGAACGCCCGTCAACAAACACAAGGAAGGTTCGACGTCGAAAAGCTGCAATCACAACCGACAGCCGAACGATTTTCTACTCGACTTGCACTCCTGCTCTCTGAGAGCACTCATCAGCATCTCGATATAAGGGAGCTGTGGAACGGCATTTCAAACACATTGCATACCGCTGCAACCGAAACAATTGGTCTGCGGCAACGCCAAAAAACCAGTTGGTACGATGAGAATTGTCGTTCCGCAGTGGAGAGAAAACAGACTGCCTACCTCGCAACGTTGCGATCGACCACAACACGTGCGGGGTGGGATAGATATCGAGAACTGAAGAGGGAAGCGAGACGCATTTGAAGACGTAAAAAGAAAGAGGCCGAAATGCGTAAGTATGAAAAGCTTGAAAAGCTGGCCGACATGGGTAATGCTCGAAAATTTTATGAAAAGATGAGGCGATTTACAGAAGGTTTCAAGACCGGAGCATTATCATGTAGGGACCGAGGAGGTAATCTGGTAACGGATGTCCAGAGCACACTGGGATTATGGAGGGAACACTTCTCCGACCTGTTCAATGGCAGTGAAAGTATAACACCAGGAGATGGCGAACCCGATTCCCCAATCGATGACGATGGAATAGATGTTCCATTACCCGACCATGAAGAAATTCGAATAGCAATTACCCGCTTGAGCAACAACAAAGCGGCGGGGCCCGATGGATTACCGGCCGAGCCATTCAAATACGGCGGCGAAGAACTGATAAGGTGCATGCATCAGCTTCTTTGTAGAATATGGTCGGAAGAAAGCATGCCTGACGATTGGAATCTTAGTGTGCTCTGCCCAATCCATAAGAAGGGAGACCCCACAATCTGCGCCAACTACCGTGGTATAAGTCTTCTCAATATCGCATATAAGGTTTTGTCGAGCGTATTGTTTGAACGACTAAAGCCCACCGTCAACGAACTGATTGGACCTTATCAGTGTGGCTTTAGACCTGGAAAATCTACAATGGACCAGATATTCACAATGCGACAAATCTTGGAAAAGACCCGAGAGAGAAGAATCGATACTCACCATCTTTTTATCGATTTTAAAGCTACCTTCGATAGCACGAAAAGGAGCTGCCTTTATGCCGCGATGTCTGAATTTGGTATGCCTGCAAAACTAATACGGCTATGTAAGCTGACGTTGAGCAACACTAAAAGCTCCGTCAGGATCGGGAAGGACCTCTCCGAGCCGTTCGATACCAAACGAGGCTTCAGACAGGGTGACTCACTATCGTGCGACTTCTTCAATCTATTGCTGGAAAAAATAATACGAGCTGCAGAACTAAATAGAGAGGGTACAATCTTCTACAAGAGTGTACAGCTCCTGGCGTATGCCGATGATATTGATATCATCGGAAGCAACAACCGCGCTGTTTGTTCTGCGTTTTCCAGACTAGATAAAGAAGAGACTAGATAAAGAAGCGTATGGGTCTGGTGGTGAATGAGGACAAGACGAAATATCTCCTGTCATCAAACAAACAGTCAGCGCACTCGCGTCTTGGCTCCCACGTCACTGTTGACAATCATAACTTTGAAGTTGTAGATAATTTCGTTTATCTGGGAACCAGCATTAACAACACCAACAATGTCAGCCTTGAAATCCAACGCAGAATCACTCATGCCAACAGGTGCTACTTTGGACTGAGTAGGCAATTGAAAAGTAAAGTCCTCTCTCGACGAACCAAAATCAAACTCTATAAGTCGCTCATTATTCCCGTCCTGATGTATGGCGCTGAAGCGTGGACGATGACAACATCCGATGAGACGACTCTTGGGGTTTTCGAGAGAAAGGTTTTGCGCAAGATTTATGGTCCTCTAAACATTGGCAACGGCGAATACCGCAGACGATGGAACGATGAGCTGTACGATTTATACGACGACATTGACATAGTTCAGCGAATAAAAAGACAGCGGCTACGCTGGCTAGGTCATGTTGTACGGATGGAAGAAAACACTCCAGCTCTGAAAGTATTCGATGCAGTACCCGCTGGAGGAAGCCGCGGAAGAGGACGACCTCCACTCCGGTGGAAAGACCAAGTGCAAAGTGACCTGGCTTCACTTGGTGTTTCCAATTGGCGCCAAAAAGCAAAAAGGAGGAATGAGTGGCGCGCTCTGGTGGATTCGGCTATAATCGCTTAAAGCGGTTCCTACGCCAAATATATATATAAGGACTATATAATAAGAGACTAAATTATGATTCTGATTACATCATTTCTGTATAATTAATAGAGGACAATATAAGAAATATTTAGAGGTTTACTCTTACCAGAGGATGCAAATATTTTTATTCTCTATATTTCACCACCAAGAAGGTCTTTGTATAATGTTTTTCGAGTATACGTCAAGTTTCAAGAGAGTTTTTCTTGAGTAAGTCTTAAGCAAGACTTGACTAGAATATTATTTCCTATGATGATAATGTTAACCTTAAGGAGAAGATCATTTAAAAAAAAACAGGTCACCTTATATTCATACTCTCTGTATTGATTTCAAATTAAGTAATGATATTAGAGAAACTGAAAAAAATAACTGGTATTCTGGGCACCTAAACCGGGTTCAAACATTTATTTTTCCATAAAAAATTTAAAGTATCCGAGCGTTTGTGGTTAGTCGTCTTTGGGATCCACTCTTTCCACAACATATTATCTCAAATTGCAGACACCATAACTCTATCAACATCGTTCTTCCTGGACCATAATCGCAGACCAAGAATACCATGTGGTCTTCATAACATACTTTAAGAATTAAGTGATCGATTTTTGTGTCAACTGGAGATGTTACAAAAGAAAGTTTCTAAAATCTTGAGAGGAAACTATCATACAAAGAAGACATATATTCTTATCAACTTTTTCCAAGACTAAGCATACATCTACATTATTCTTTAAGCCCATGAAAACACCATTAATAAATATATTTCAACAGCAACTAGTAAAAATTCGGAATACCAAAAGAAAAATGACAGTAGCTAGAAGCACAAAAGAAATAAATCAAATTAAATGCATTGTCGGCATGGTGTTATCAACAATTTTGTTGAAAGATTGCAGGCATTTTTATTTGCACATGGTATGTCGCCACAAGACATCGCTGTTCACAGCTCAAAATGCCACAAGCAGTCAGACAACAGCTGGAACATCAGCAATTGTTGCTTGGTTATGAATTTTCAGCATCAGCAGGACATACGCAGTATTTACCACATGTCCGAGATAAATAAATGCATATTTAAATGTATGTAAAATACATAGCTATGTATATATATCTACTTACTCTACCAGTAAGCTTGTATTTAACTTGCCACAATGCTAACAAGCCACAGTTGCGATATTAATTGAGAAATCACAGTGACAGAACTTCTTAAGAAATGTAAAGAATTTCTGCTGAGGATTATACAGGCTCGTGAGACTTACAACAATGGAATTCTTAAAATAAGCACAACTTGGCGGAGAAAGTAGTGGGGGATTGGGTATTATGAATAATAATTTATACGACGTCCATATAATAATACAGAAATATATGCATATTTGTGAGTAACCTCAATAACAATCTTTAATATATATATTTAATATATATAAAGGTATCCGGGAATCCTTAATTTCTCCAATACGATCTGACACTTCATTCTGGTACTTCCCTATGAAATATTTTTTTTTTTTTAATGGGGATTTCCTGAACAAAACTCGGTGGTTTTTCATAATTTTGTCGGCAATTCAGTGTATAGAAAGATTAACGGAATTGGTGAATTGAAGAGATGAGAATATAGTTGATGAGATGAGTTTATATAATTGCTCTATATCCATTACTCATCCATTACAGTTCATTTAACTTTCTTGTAACTCTTTTTTAGTCTTTAAACTAGTGAATGGTGAATATTTTACAATACTTTATCACAATCTGCATATATACACACAAAGCACACCGGTTGACTTAGTGCATTACAGAGGTGCTAAAGCTTCACCGCAGGAACGCACATTGCAGTCACGGCGATTAAAAGATCAATGAGATTATAATATGAAGGCAGGTCCGGTTCGAAGTCAGAACGCGGATGTGATTTAAAATATACGAAGCGCAACTGATGAGCCATGCAGTGTATCTAGTAGTTACACTCTAGTCTTGTACGTTTACGCGCATATCTATTTATTTGCGCAGGTATGCATAAGAATAATAAGATACCGATCAGCTGGGTGCGCAGGGCACTGTAAAGCGATGGACAGCTACGCATGCGCATATGAACAAAATGTAAATAAGTGTGCAGAAAAATGCGATCGATGCGCAAATGCAAAAAGTTAATCGCGGCAATCGTTGCGGCAAGAGGCAGCTCTGTATTTTGACTTGAAGGCATGTGCAGCATTGCATATGCGTACAAGTTCAGTTGGCTACTTAGTTGGAGGCCTAGCGCAATGTAGAGGAGAGGGTATGTTCCAGGTAAAGGCAAACGGTTGCGCGCGCCGAGCATTGATTGGCCTATATACGCAGCAACTGAAGCACTTTTCTGCTACATTGAATCACCTTCCTGTCTGGCGGCCATTTCTGTCACCTTGATAGTGCACAGTGTTTTATGATGGTACTAATAGGTGTGAATATAAGTGTATAAGTGAGCTCGTTCCAACATAAAACAGCTTTCAAAAAGCGGCTAACTCAACTAGTGAAGAATGCCTATAGATATTGTATCTTATCTAGTCATCCAGTCAAGGAGGTCGTCCTTTTGTTATGCATTGAGCTAGTTTTGAACTGAGTGATGGATACCCAATTTCCATCTTCCACAGCTTGTGTATAATATTCTACTCCTTGGTTCCTATTGGTTTCTTATGGACATGGATACTAGAGTGGATAAGCCTTGGATTTTAGCTTGATCTCAATTTCCCGATCAGATCAAAAGATCAAAAAACATTATCTAACTACAGTATTCTTTCACCAGGTAATGGACCATAATTCATTTCATGATATAAATGAATTCAACCTTTTTAAAGGCGTTGTCTCGATATGAGAAAATATAGGCGAATTATTTTCGAACGAAGATATATGGTAGGTGAATGTGGAGTAAAAGTAAGTCAAATTCGCATGAAATCAAAATTTTCCACCTAAAGAATAGAGCAAACATGTAGACAATTTTTGACTACAAATTATATTGCGTCATATCATCTGCAATCTGTCATTGTCGATCTGCATTCTTACCCCAATAACTTAATGTCCAAGACTCTTCGTTACAACTTTCCAAAATTTTTTCGACATTTAATTAAATGCATGTCGGCTAGCACAGCTGCACCTGCAACAACAACATGTTGCTAGTGGCGTCAGACCAGTCAATGATGGGGTGGATGAAAGATTAACCGTTGGCGATATTTGTAATTACAACGTGCAACAAGCGCTAATTTAAGTGCTGCAGCAAGGATGCTTTACAAAAGAGCGAAAAAATTAGGAAGCAAATATAAGATACTATACAAATATAACATATTAAAGTTATAAGAAAAAAGAAGAAAGGTAAGGCGTTAAAAATTCTACAAAGTTTTTGGGCATCAGTAGTTACTTTACTGGAGTCTTTAAACTGTTAAAATTTGGATTTACAAATTTTAAATAATTTAATTTACGATATACCATAAATTTGGAAATTCCGACCGTGGCTTACAACAAATACATTGTTCCGCCTGTCAAACTCAATGCATGATTTACCTTAACCTAAATAAAATCTCACAGTAAGTTACGTTAAGTCGCGTGCTCCTAAAAGCTCAGCACACGCACCCACAACACCTTGCCTCCACGGCAACAATAGATGCTTGGCATCCAGTAAACGCAGTTGCGTTATTCCAACTTAATCAATTTGAGACTGCATTTTTATAACACTAAAAGTGCCATAGTAGCCTGTACCAGCAGTTCCCAACTTGCATAATTCATCATCATCGTGAGTGTTGACATGTCCTACGTGTTTGCCATTTTAATTATAATTTGTAATTTATAATAATATAAGAAGTGGCTCAAGTGCTGGTGGCGATCAGTTACATTAACACGGCGCTTTTGTTTACCTGTGTTCGAGCACCAATTTTCCTCTGTGTTCTATAACATCATCTATTCGATACCTCCTTTCACACGATACTCTTACTTGACTTTTTAATTTCCCGTGGGATAGTCGCTGCTTTTGCCACAGACTGGCATAAGTGCTATGTTTACACTATTTCCTGGCTTAGTTTGGTCACAAGTCATGATGTCACGAGTGATAAGCTGATTTAAGAATCTTCAAAAGGTTAATAAATTCTTGAATGAAAAGTACTTCTTTTAAACTTCAAACTGTTGATGCTACGTGGGCAGAAAAGGGCTTCTATCCGACTTTTATTTTGATGACCATTGCGAAGTTTTAAATTAAAGATATTTATATATATATATATTATACATATTTATTTTTATTCACAAATATTAAAAAACATTTAAAATACACTTTTTTAATTT
The DNA here is from genome assembly GCF_028554725.1 of Zeugodacus cucurbitae. Lineage (NCBI taxonomy): Eukaryota > Metazoa > Arthropoda > Insecta > Diptera > Tephritidae > Zeugodacus > Zeugodacus cucurbitae. The sequence continues at coordinate 15,064,756 of NC_071671.1, forward strand.
AGAGCTTTCTAAAGCTCAAATTGCATATTCGGTTAGGTAACATAAAGCTTTATAAAGTTTTTTTCTTTCAAAGGACGGTGAAATATTTTTTGTACTAAACATATTTATTAAACAGCTTTCTAAAGCTTTGCTTGCAATACTAATTACAGTTTTTATTAATAAACATATTTATTTAGTGTTATAAAATATATTTCATAGAATATTAATTTTAAAGATTTTTTAATTACAAGGAGTTTGTCAATTTAATTATTTTAGGAAGCTTTAAAGCTCTTTACAAAATAAATAATTAAAAAAAAAAATTATTTCGTGAAAAAAAGCGATTTGTGCAAGATCCTTGACAATTTTTTACAGAACAGAACCGCTTTCAAAGTTTGCTAAGGGTCAGCTGCAAAATTATTAAAGCTTTTTGGATTTTATAAGTTTTTCAAGTACACCACTGAAAACATTTTGCCAATGTGCAGGAATATAAACGCCAACTCTTAATCTTAACTAATTTCTTAAAATATGTATACATATTTAAGTATATAGTATTTGTCAACTGTTGATAAATTTATCAAAAAGACTTAAAGACTTGAGTAACAAAAATATTTTGACAATGTCAGGAATATAAACGTCAACTTCTTAGTTAAGCTCTTTCAGTATACATATTTTCATATATAGTATTTGTCAACTATGTTTGCTATCGATAAATTTATTCAAATTATTTAAACCACTGGCAGTTGAGTTAAGAAGCCCAATTTTCGATAAACGATTGCTTCGTTCTTCGGCAAGGATATATTAATTGTCGACTATGAATGCAGAATTTAACGATAAATCATCCGAATCGTGTTCGAAAAACAAAAAAGTTAAAAAGGTTTATCAACTAAGATCATTTAAAAACGTGTATTCTTAGCAAGGAGGAAATAAAATAATTTTCAGCATATATTAAACTTTTGTAGATTTCTTGTTAGCGCAAACACTCTCGATATCTCAAGCGTATTTAAAAACTTTTAAGGATGAATTATTATATAATTCAAGGTTATTTAAAATGTCCTGGAGATCGGAATTTGAAAAAAAGAAATAACAGATGCTTTTATTTGTCATTTCAGCGTTGTAGCAATTTGTTGAGTTAAACTGCAGTTCCGATGCGATGTTGCCAAATCCATTTTAACCGTGTCACACACGTTTTGCGAAATCTACTGGGTCATGTTGTAGATCACTGAAATAAATGAGATAACAAAGTTAATAACTAATAGAAAAATCGAATCAGCTCTAGTTCCTCCAAATCATTAAAACTCCCTTATTACTATTTTAATTGAATCAATAAATGAAAGAAATCCGTCAAAACGTTTTTTAATAAAAATATAATAGTCAGAATGCGGAATATCCTGTAAACACTGCCAAGCTGACTACTTATTAACCAAGAACTGGTTCTGCTGATCTAATTTCTACTTCACCTCTACAAGCTTGACAACTTCCTTGTTATCGGTTAGATTCGATTCTTTGGCCGATCGTTTATAGTTGGCTATTATTTATCCACAAATCCCATTATCAGAAATCTGCTTGGAAGTCTTATTTCTATTTAGGCTAGTTGTCATGGACGTAAAATAACTGAGCTTTTTAGTCGTAATCTGAACATTTGTTTATTTATTTTTCCGTATTAATCTTTAACATTCATAAATGGAACGCTGAGCTTTAACCCTGCGCTATTATCTAATATTTTCTCATTTTTCTACCCAAAATCTGCTTCTACATTTTATACTAATCTAAAATTAGAACTTTACGTATTCTTCACACTTTTCTTTAAAACTACTCACCCCAAGAATCCACAGGAATCACATTTTTTGGTACTGCCTCGTAGGACCCCAATACTGGAGTTTCCAGTGGACACACACAACTTTCATCAACGAACTGCTAAGTCAAACTGAATAGTTCAGCACCTAAATTTGAATAATATTATTTCCACGCACAGGAATTTAATATTACTGAAAGTATGTGACATTAGATAAAGTCTCCATTCAATATATGACTCTTTAGATATAGCACAAAGCAGTTATTTATGTATACTCTTACATTACGTTGGTCATAAAGGGAGCACCAGATTGGGCTGGCAAGTGAGCGGCGATAAGAAACCAAATAAACAAATTAACTATAGTCCTAATCTTATCAGAACTTCGAAGAAAACGTATAATGGTAATTAAATAGAAGTCATTTATGAGCGTAGCAAAGCGTGGATAGTTATAAATAGTCGTAACCGTTCAACTGAGTGCAATGACAGAAGTATTCTTATCTACTATATACATATCATCCACCTTATCAGTATTTACTCAATTACTTATTTCCATGAGAACTAATATATTTTTACCCATAAACTTAGTTTAAGCAAGTGGATATTTGATTGATTTGATTGTTTAGCTTTTTTCTTTTGTGTACATAGGAATGGGAATTACCATGGGAATAGTATGAAACCGATCACCGAAGGCATTTTATCTTGTTTCTGATTCTGAAGAGTAAGTAACCAATTTTACACCATTTCGAGGTAGGATATGGAGAGAGCGACCTTATTTCAACGTCGCAAATCTTAGTACACTTAACAGAAGGTATCTTGTATTCGTGAGTTTACTACTATATGAAGTCGCTCCGGTAATTTATCTTATTCGTAGCAAATTACGGTTATCTTATTAGCCGGATCCTTCGATGATCCATGTTCTGGTTTTTCTTTAGCTACTCTTTTGTTTCCGTAACTTCTTCATATCCGACATGCGAGAACTCTTTCATCGAATGCCAATTATTATATTTTCCCTTTAGATCTTATTTTAGTGTTAGCAAGCTTCGATTCTTAATAATAACTGTCAGTTTTGATTTATCGCCAACTAATCTTTCAAATAGCAATAATTCGAATCTCTCTCATTATTTCCTTCCCACATCCCTTCACCGACGCTCCAATTATTTGTAAATTCTTGTAGCCTGCCTCCTACACGCAGATTACGAAATTTAAATCAGTAAATTACAGCCAAACTAGGCGAATATCAAATAGCGCAATCACAATACAACATCAAGTAATAACAACAATAACAGTCCAAGCAACAACACTGTAGATGAGCATCATAAAAAACAGCTGAAATAAAATACGAAAATCGGTTGGCTGGCGCAACATGCTGTGGCAAAGGCACAGAAGAAATTCAATACTGTAAAATTGGCGAAAACAATTGAATTGATTCGGAAGCTGCATGGCAACAGAATAACAATAGCAGCAACAGCAAGGTTAACGATGTCAGCGCAATAACAATGAAAGCAGCAGCTATAACAGCAGGATATCTACGATAACAAAAACAAAACACTAATAGTGTGTAAGGAAGTTGTGGTACGAACGCAAACTACATTTCATTGCTCAACATGCTTCATTTTACAAATTTTGTTTAAATTTTAAAATATTACGGAAAAGTGTTTTCCAAAATTTTTCAAAAGGTTTTCTAACTCTCAAATTCAAAGAAACTTCACTAATCTCGAATAAAAAAAGTTCTGTATATCTGTTTTAAGAAAAATTCTATTGAAATTTGCTTAATGGTTGAAGAACCCTCTTTTGACGAGATGGATGACGTAAGAAACAAGGGATTCATAATCTAATAATTATCTTGCATCGTTACAACTTTTGCACCTGGAATCACCTGGAACCAGGGCTTCGCTGGAATACAAACTGACTTAATAATTACATTATCATTCACTTAATCTAACCAAACTTTTGCTGTTGAATATATTCAAACAAGTGACCCCCGGGTATAAGCTCGCCAGGACAAAAAAGAGACCAAGCGAGGAATTCAAAATTCAATCGACGGTCCGCACTGGTAATAAAGAATAAAAATAACTAAAAATATCACCACGGCCTAGCAACAATTGCAACAACAGAAACAACAATAGCGACGGTCATCCGCGGAAATCGATTCGAAGTCACAATGAAAACTCAGCGGCGCACCAACTAGCCGCCGAAACTGAATGCTTAATGGGATATATGTACCTATGTGAATAGTTATGCGCAGACGAATCGAAACAGCCCGCTGTATAAACTGGAATGACCGAAATTGTTTCTGTGATCGCCTGCATTGGAACCCCACTGGTGCAGACTCATTGTAAGGCGCTCATATGCCTTAACAAAGTGGAATAAGAAAAGAAAAAAAGTTTGCGATAAAAAGTGAAAAATTGCATCTCTTCGATGGCTGACTGTTGCAACAGAACAATGTTGCTGGTAGCAGAAATGGGAGCAATACACAAATGTAATAAGAGTGCCAAAGTACACACATTATCATAAAATCACAATTTAAATTTATTTCAGCGCATGCGTACATTTTGTGGATGGAATTGCTGTTGTTATTACGTTTATTATGCCATTATACGCAAGGGTGGAATATGCAAATTATATGGGAACTATTTTAAATCTCTAAACGCTTGGATATGTATGTACCACCACTCGGTACCACTGAGAGATCTTGATCAGATATAAGTTCAAGGTTTCTCCGGTCCTATGAACCCGATTAGGCGAGCAGTACTGGAAAGAGGCGATTTTTCTGCCGTCAAAACGGAAAATTAAGTCCGGACTCTTGACAACTGAAGATGAAGTTGGGACCGTTGTTTGACTTGGGAGAACTGATGGTATTTCCGAATCGATTGTATTTGATATATTCAAAGGTACTATTGAAAATGCAGTAAAGATAGATACGATTTGTCGGCTTAAGAATGACTAATACCTCGGAAACAGATTTTTGAATTATTTGGAATTCTGCTTTAAAAGAGTGATTTGGGAATGTGGAAACTGAAACTAGGTAATGTACTGTGCGACGTGCTTACAATTATCAAAAACAAATAATTTTATTGACTTCGGTCACATGGGACTCTCTAAAAACTCTATCTCCCTCACTCTGTCTGATTTCAAACGGGAGCAAACTCATATTCTTAAGTATGCGTGAACATATCAGTATCTTTCTAGTATTTGTTATAAACAGTGGATGTAAAAAGATTCAAACTCACTTGAAATTAATAAAATTGTCCGACATTCTGAAATCGAAGATTTAAAAGTCACTTGTCGAACAGTGTATTAAGCGTATGTCTTCAAAAAGCTCTAAACTACGTCTTACTGGGGTATAAAACTCTCAATTATCTAAGATTTGATCGACTTTACGACTAGGAAACTTTTATAGTTCATCGCATTTTAAAAACATCGGCTATTTTGGATACCTAATTATGTAAGTGATTTGAATCAGCATAGATATGAGCCAAATGACGTTATTCCTAGCTCTACTTCAATCTCCTAACGTTTCATAAAAATGTCTTACCTTATTATGAAAGTTCATGATAAGATTTGTAATTATTTCCATTAAATTAATTTTTCAACATCACCCATCAATTGTTTATGGATTTTTCACTTATATTAAAGTTAAATAAATAATCAATTCTGTGCCTCTCAAACTACTCAAGCAAACACTGGGCTCCCAACAAAATGTTGCTTCATTGCAATCGAACATGTTTCGCCCCAACCGATGTTTCATGATCCAACCGAACCGCACAATGGCAAACAACATCGGCCAGCATGTCGATGTTAACAGCTACTGTGACGCCAACGTAGCCATGGACGTCGACGTCAGTCCCAATGTATCCAAACAGCAAGTGTATCCACCAGCTCTTTGCTTGACGAATGAACGCTGTAGTGCTGCTTTGCGTTGTTCGCTGTGCTTTTTCAAATACATTCGTGTGCTGCTGCGCCTGCCTTTGCTTCTGCTGCTGCTTTTGCTTCTACTGCTGCTTTTACTCTGCTGCTGCTTGTGCTCTGCTGCTGCTTTTGCCTTTTCTTGGCTGCCTTGTTGGCTGGCTTGGCTTGGCTTTTGCAGTTTGGTTAGCTTTGGGGGCGCGCATGCAGTCCAGTCTTCGTTTCGCCGTTATCCGCGCTGATTCGTTGCTCGAAATACAGCGGAGATTGTTGTGTCGTGTTAGCGCGTTGCTACTCGAATTCAGTGAGTGTTTTCATACTTATATACATATACGTAACACACATATTGACAGCGTGGCCGTTGCTGATGGTGACAGGTGCGCGTGTGTAAGCAACAAATAAAATATTGAAAAGGTGATATATGTATATAAATAAATAATAGTGCTGAAAGGTCACATAATTTTTCAAAATTTATTTTTTTGGCATATTTTAAAGTTTTATAAAGAATTTTTGTGTTTCTTAATTTTTTTGAATATTTTTCGTGCGCGTCGTGCCAGTGAACTGTGTGTTGAATGCAAAGCGGCGCGGCGTACAAAATAGTCGGCGGTGTGTCAGTCAGCCAACGTGTTGTTGCTGTAGTGTTAACAAAAAATCACTCGTTCTTAAGTAATTTGCATAAAAAATTGTGAATTTTATTGCTGATATCGAATTGGTCATTGAAGAGCGCGTGTAAAGTATGCAGCGAGCGAGAAGCGGAAAAGTGAAAAAGAGAAAATAACGAAACTACTTTCATAAAGTGCCGCAGTGCATAGCACAATCGCACGTTCTTCAGCTGACCTGCCGATTGCGTGCGACGCGAATTTGTGGGAGAAAACGTGCCAAGCGGCTGGCGGAAAAGCGGTTCAAAACAAAACGCTGATTAAAGTATGTAAGAGCTCACATGCATGTGAATAGATTTCTATGGTCATTTCGCAAAGTCATAAATTTATGTACTGAAATTGGATGTGTGTTGTTTATAAGAAAATATAATATATATTTAATTGGCATCCGCTGTAGTAGGATACGACCGTATTTGATTATGAAGTAAAAATTATTCGAAATTATATGTGTTTAACAAATCTTAAAATTTCGAAAATATTTTTTAAGTAAATTTTTTCCGATTTGTTAAGTCAAATCTACAGTGAAATGCAATCCTTTTTTCTCCATATGCTAGTTAACTAAATTTAACGCATTTGTTCAATGTGAATGATCTATGAGATTAAATAAGTTGTTTAATAAGCTTTTCAGTTTGTGATAAAATTTTGAAGTTGAATATACATATGTATGTGTCTCTATCACTATCTATCACTCTCAATAATTTAACGAAAACTGTATTAAAAAAAAAAGTAAAAAGTGAACAAAAAATGGATATAAAACGAAAAGTAGTCAAAAAATTTTAGTTTTAAAATATTTTGTAATTGAGTAAAATAAAAATGATTTTATTACAAAATAATTTAAGCAACCGCATTTTACAGATAACAAAAGCAAATAATATTAAAGCTTCAGTTGCTGCTTATAACTCAGTTCAGTTGGAATAGCGGCTGGAGCCTATGCTATTTATAGATAAAAATCTCTTAAATCCAATAATAAAGGCATACGGTCCAGGTTAAGTGAAAACCCAAATTTAAAAAAAAATTTATAAAAAATATTAAGAACAAAATATTATTGCATGTTAGAATAATGCGATTCGAGTTTAGGTTAAACCTTTGTTTCTATTGCTTCTAAATTGGTAATTAATAGTGAATGGTTAAGTGTGAAGAGGCGGACTTTTGTCGTTCTCAAAAAAGTTGGTTCTACGAACCTATGTAGATTTTTATTGGACCAAACTCAGTAAATTTTCACATAAAAAAATATTTCCCGCTATATGATAAAACTTAAAAAAATTTCAAAACTTTTAAAACTTGTGTTATTTTGAAGTTCCAGCTATGATGTTATATAAAGAGTACAAAATGATACAAAACAATTACTTGGTATAATCCCATAATTTACTTCCAGCTACGCTGCGGTGAATTAAATTTTTTGTTATTTTTTGCCAAAACGTGAGTAAAAGTATTCAGAAAGAAACGTCAGTAGTCTCTAAAGTCCTATGGTATTTTTAAAAATATTCTAATTGAGAAAATATTATCAAGAATGAAATCAAAATCTCTAACTTATGAAACTAAATGATCTACCATTAAATGTGTCTGCTAATTTAAAAATAGGGCTTTTAGAGCCTTCATAGGTTTCTAAAGGACTTATATACAGTTGAACTTCGCTAACTGAAATCACCACAATCCAGTTAGAAATATTTCCGAGTTACGGAAGGTAATTTGTGTGAAATTCGAAAACTTTAAACTTCAGTTGCTTGGAATAAGACAGAAGAAATAATTAGACAGAATAAAGAATTAGACAGAATCCACTATGCAATGATCAATTCATCGAATTATTTCAAAGTAGTGCATATTTCGTCAAAAGTTATAATAAATCAAATAATTCCCTTAAAAATAAAATCATCGCAATTAATGTACTTAATTTAATGTTAATCCCTCAAACAACTAAACTGTCTAGGTAATCAAAATCAGAAAGTCTGAAAAAATGTCTCCAAGATTTTAACAAAACAATAATTAACTAATTGAGTGCACAAATAATTTATGTACACAAAACGTAGGAAGCACCCAAACAAACCAAGAAAAAATAAGAAAAATTACCTTAAGTGGCAACAACAAAACCAGCATACCGCTACTTTACCAGGTGCGTGTGCACTTGTCACATTGTCACAGTTGTGGCCCGAAAAGTGAGGAAAACGAAGAAAATTGAGAGACTAAGCAAAGAAAAGTGTGGAGAACCGGCAAACAAAAACACACTAACAGAATCCAAAAACAATGTGACAACGGAATTGTCGTGGGGTTTCCGCTTTTGGTATGTTTATGGTGTTTGCTTCAGCTGTGGGTTTGCGTGTGTCACATGCAACCGGCGGCAAGTACACACTTCTTCTCTTCGTTCTATGCTGTTTTCTGGGCGCCAGTTGCTTGTTGGAAAACCAGTAGTGTTCTGCAGTTGAATATATTTCATAATTTACTACAGACTAACAAGACGCATAAATTTACAGTTTGCATTTACTTAAAATTATTTTATATTTATTGTTGTTGTTGTTGTACTTTGTTGCACTGTGTAGCATATTATTATGCTTTGTGGCGTCTGACATTAGTTTGCATTAAGTTAATATGTAGTTGTGTTTGTTGACTTAGCATTAAAGCGCCTAATTTGCCATTGCTTTAGCGCCTAGAAAGATATATATATTGAATATTATATTTGTAATAAAATTTGTTGAAAGAGTGTACCTATATAGCAAATGTTAATAGAAAGTAGTCGTCAGTGTTAGGTAATTGAACTTAAATTTATTTTACAAATGACGTATTATTGCCTATTTTAATTTAGACAATTTCAATAAATTTTCGTTATATTTAAATTAGTGTGATCATGATATGTTTGCTTTTTTGCTATTTCTTTGATTTTCTTGTTTAATTTAGTTTATAAATCATGATTTTATTTATTATTTCATTAACAGCCGGTTTCACTAAACAAATTTAAGTGAAAAATTATCTATTTCAGTTTCACCATTTGACTTAACTATGGTTACGTTTTTCTATCAGCCGATTTCCAATATTTTTTTCCATTTTGACAAATAAATACAGTTTTTTGTTTACATAAATATGCTTTTATTCTTTCTAACATTCATGCCTTTTAATTTTTTGTATGTCAATTTTATATAATAGTGAAAACCAAAAAAACTTAAGTACAATGTTAAATAAAATTTAAAATGAAATAAAAAAAAATTCCTGAGACCGTCTGTTATACTTTTTTGTTTTTTTTTTATGTTATTTTATTCCATTTAATTTTACATGTTTTTTATTTATATGTTGTAGTACTATATTTTTATTTTTTATTTTTTATTTTTAGTAAAATATTTTTTTGATTTTTCTTTACTTGATATTATTTGTGTTTAGAACCGCATTTTTATATTACAAAAAAAAAAAATATTAAAAAATATTAAAAAATAAAAAAAAACATAAAGGGATTAAATGTCTGCTACGTCCACGTCGTTAATCCTGGGTTACGCTAAATTCTGATAATAATAGTGCATAAATCAATGATTTTTCATCATGTTCTGAGTTGTTTTTTTATTTGTAGCTCATACAAATATTGCTGTCCCAAAATTCCCTTTGGGGGGTAAAAAGGTGATGAAATAAGGAACATTTTAAGATATTTTCGAAAAAAATCGAAGGGGGCATAAGTTGTTAAAAATTCCAAAAAAAAAAAATTTTTCATTTTTTGCTACGAAATATTAATTTTAAAAATTTTTACGATATACAGTTTCAAAGTTTGAGAAATTCTGTACAAAAAAGTCACATGGTGTTTTAAAATCTGTTCATTAGTTTTAAAGTTATGGCGGTTCGAACATTTTTTTACAAAAAACTTTGGCCCCTTATAATATGGCAACCCCGCGTTACACAGACCTAAAACCATATGTTTTATTTTAGGTTTTACATGTACTATAAGATATATAATTGCCAAAGAAAATAAAGAATTTTTTTTTCAAGTGGCTTTTTTTCCAGAGAATGCCCCATATACAATACTATACTTTTATAAGATATTTTTATGGGTGTTTTATTGCACTTTTATTAGCTTTTCTGTTAACTTTATTATTATTTTTAATTAAAAAATAATAATTTTTAAACATAGGTATTTATTAACTATAAAATTTCTGATTTTCTATTAATAAAAATTTTATTTTTTTATTATTATTATATATTTTAATTTAATTTATTGCTTTTTTCTTTCCCTGACAGACTACTAGTTGTAACATATTATAATTTATGCTTAATTTCACCGTAACATTAAAATTATGATAGTATGTTAACACCTCTGTTAACTTCTTACATGCCGCTTACAGCAGCTGCTGCAATATTTTATATCGGTGTATCTGTTATAGCAAGTGTCTTTTACTTCTCATTCGTAGTAGGAACTGTAATGTGTCTCTGTTTTGTTTTTGTTGCATTTTTGAAACTGCGCTGTAAGCGACGCATCAGTGACAGCAGCATTTTTCGGCCTGTTTGGCTTCTCCGCCCACTCTTCACGCTCTCTTGCACTTTATTTATCCATTAATTTCCTTGTTGATTTCATTTTTTAGCACGTTCATTGACTTCGCTCGGTTGTATTATCTTCAACAATATGATTTTACCAAAAATATATTTAATTTTTTTTTAAGTGCGCATTGTATTAACGTTGCTAGTGTTATTGTCATATTGTTTTACGTAGCTTTTCACTATCCAGTACTTTTGCATTGTTCGTTTACAACATTTCCGTCTATAATCAATGACAGACTGCGAAGCCGACTGAATTCGCTGGCTCTTACTGCGCTGCTGTTAAAAATCGATAAAGGACATTGGCGGCGTTTCGAACTCGGTCTCTCTTCCTCTATAACTGTATATTTTAGCTCTCTCACAGCTGATTTTGATTATTTTCTGTAATATTTACAAACATCCTTTGCACATGTCTGCATATAGTAACAAATATTACTCTCACATGTTTGGCAACATATCTCTCTATTTCTTGCAACATTTGCATATAACGCTTTAGGAACATTGTTGTCTAATGAGCCTTCTTTATATCGCAATAATTTTTAAATTTACCCACATATACGTAAATGCGTGTGGCTCGACCTTGCTATGGCTTATGTGCTGCTCAGCTCTGATTGCCTCTGCTCATTCACTGCCATCAATCCTCATCCTTTTTCGCATACTTATGAGCTCCTTGAAGCATGCAACAATTTGGTTGCTGAGGTAAAGCTCCATTTGTCGTTGTGGTCTGGTAGCCACTTATTGCCGTAAAGACTCATTGTTGCAATCATATTCTCGTGCGATTTGGAATGTGTGTTAATTTTTGATTGAACTCAGTAAGATTAATCGCTTCTGAAGATGGTTTGATAAGTAATAAATGTCACATATGTATATTTGTATATCGTCAACAGTTCTAACAACAATTTCAGTAATTTCAAGATGATTAGATGTTGGAATAAGTACCAAGAAGCTAATTTTACGACAAAAATACTTCATAATTCTAGATAAGGATTGACTATTGAAAGTGAAAATGAAAAATAGTTGAATCAAATATTTGAATTCAATAGTATATAAGATATTCCAGTGATATAACTGTTTGTTATTCTATTCCCGTTTGACTTTTACGCGTTGTTTGTATGATTCGCCACTTTTCATGACTGAAGGAGTCAAATACTGATGTCATAGCATTAGCAATATGTTTTCTACGTAATCTTTGTGTAACTTAAAATATAAATTTGCATTAGCAGTTAGTTCATATGATCTAAGGTATTCTTAGTTAAAATTCTCGTGAACTTTTTTTGTGTACTAAAATACAATTCATTGTTTTGTGTTGATTTAATGGTTGACCAGATTTGCATAAGACTTTCAAATGACATGCTAAGAAAACAGCTGCCTGTCGCTAATAACCCAACATACTGCTAATTGCAACACGGAGAAACAAATCTTCTAATTTATACCTTCTTGCATAAGCACATCATATAAACATATACCAATTAGCACTCAACTCAGAAATTGGGTTATTATGTAATATTAATTGTTTAATGGTCTTTGGAAAAATATTAAAATAAAATAAGTAAACTCAAATTGAATTTGTACAATAGAGCAAAATGAAGACAAAGCTTAGGAAGAAATAATAATTGATGTAACTGACTGATTGATGAATGAATATTCTGGGAGAAAAGGGTATATATCATATACTAATAGTACCTAACAGCAAAAGTACTGACAAATCGAACAACAACTGGTATCAATCTTATAAACTGGTATAATAAAATACCAACAAAGCGTTAAACAGTTACACTATATTAATGAATAATCGAAAAAAATGGTATAAAGCACATAAACTGGCATAATCAAAGAGAAATAAAGATTATGAAGTTATTATATCACTTTAGTAAGAAAGACCTACTTACGTTTCTGTATTAAATTCAAATGGATAACTACAAGCTAGATAACAACAACTTAGTAATATATATTCTTTGATAAGAGTACATAGAGCATAAGAAGCAAGTAAAATAACGGCAACTCGAAAATGATTATGATAATACCAATAAATTAAAACTCATTTATGTAAGTGAAATCGGTGAAAATTTCACACGGCAATACATAGTAGAATTAGCAGAAGAAAGTTAAATAAATAAAAAGAAAAAAGAAAAAAAACTGAAAAATAAGTGTACGAAGAGTTGTGTATTTCTAAACATATTTTTTATTCATTTACCTATCTCCAGTTTTATGCGAACGCGTAAATTGATTCCCATAAACAAATTGGCCAACGATTCAGTTTCAATATATGTCTCTTGTTGCTGACTGTCAGTATTTTTTATGACTGTTATTCGTTGTATATAGCGCAGAACACAGGAAGTGAACGAGTTTATAACCAAAAGTGTGCAGCGAAATTAAATTAAATTCAAGGTATGCGAGTGGGTTAGTCTTTTAAGAAACATGTATAAAGATTATTAGACGACGATTAGACGAAATGGATATTTTGTGAGATGAATAGCGATTAACTAAACTAACTTCAGTTCGCGCATGTATTTTGAAATAGAAGAGACTGAAATATTATCACTATTTTCGGAGTATACTGATTTAGCAAGTGTTTTCTTTTATGTCTGAAAACAGATCAATATAAGTGAGGAACTAAACAAATAGGAAGATGATTATTGAATATGTTAACAAAAGCAAACATTATTCAATAGCAATAACTTCTTCTTCTTCTTGACTGGCGTAGACACCGCTTATGCGGTTATAGCCGAGTCCACAACAACGCGCCACTTATCTCTCCTTTTGGCAGTTTGGCGCCAATTGGTAATACCAAGTGAAGACAGGTCCTTCTCCACCTGGTCCTTCCATCGGAGTGGAGGTCTCCCTCTTCCTTGGCTTCCACCAGCGGATACTGCATCGAAAACTTTCAGAGCTGCGGCACTTTCGTCCATTCGAACAACATGACCCAGCCAGCGTAGCCGCTGTCTTTTTATTCGCTGGACTATGTCTATGTCGTCGAATAACACATACAGCTCATCGTTCCATCGTCTGCGGTATTCGCCGTTGCCAATGTTTAAGGGACCATAAATCTTCCGCAAAACCTTTCTCTCCAAAACTCCTAGTCCTGCCTCATCGGATGTTGACACCGTCCACACTTCTG